>NC_069370.1:42376287-42679318 GCF_021730395.1 Mercenaria mercenaria
ATGAAAGGAAGCAAACAACCAATTGCCAAATATGAACATGATTTAAACAAGGCGCACAGAACGCCTAAATGGTGCGATGGCGGCATGTCCGGGATCAGCAACATTGTTATCAGATGCATCTATCATTGTGTTGAAACTATCCGGTCGTTATGGTACACTAGAACACACTGAAATGTGACAGTTTGCATCAGTGAAATATTCATACGTTTGCGAAAAGCAAAAACAAATTGTCATTCTGTTTTGTATTGTATCAGAGACTAATTTCACGTAACGGACTAAAAAATTATTTTAATCAGTCTTGGTCCAGCTGTTAGTGCTTGTACCGATCAACGAAAAAATCGTTTTAATTTGGTTTTACAGCCATTTTCAAATTCGATCTCGTATTACAAGTCGACTGTTTACTTTAATTCAAACATTTTCATTTAAAAATGTTATGTGTTTAGAACAAATTTTGGCCTCTTGGATTTGCATTTCATGCACTTAGATAACTTACTTTACCCTGTTATGATATTTTGCATTTTGTATTAATTTTGCATTAAATAGCTCTATATGAAACGATGGCAAACAGATGACACTTTTAGCTATGCATCGGAAACTTTTAGCAACTACCCATGCTCGAATCACGCTTCACTTGTGTGTTTAGTACGCTAGCCTCAGGCTTGAGCTCTATGTCATCCTCGTGCAAGGTTATGTTACTTACCTTAGCTGGCCACTCTGCCTCGTTACCTTTAAGGAACTTCGGGCCAGACAACCATGTCTCAAGCCTTTCGTTCTCTTGCGGATCAATACCTCTTGACGCCATGTCGGCAGGGTTACTCTTAGAGGGTACATACCTCCAGTCATGTGGTGACGTCACCTCATGAATTACGGACAGTCTGTTTGCAACAAAGGTCTTGAACCTTTTCCGTTCATTCCTTATGTACCCCAACACAATCATGGAGTCTGTCCAAAAGTATCTTCCAGAAATTTGGATGTCAAGCTCCTCTGTAACTATCTGATAAAGTTTGACAGCAACTACTGCTGCTGCCAGTTCGAGCCTTGGAATTGAGATACGTTTTATAGGCGCTAACCTTGACTTACCTATAATAAGGCTGCACTTACTGCGTCCGTTGGCGTCGTACGCCTTTACGTACACGGAAGACCCGTACGCAAATTCACTAGCGTCGCTGAACATGTGAAGTTCAGCCTTCAACGTTGACCTGTCAAGGTCACTTGGGATTATACATCTGTCAATACTCACCTTGGATAATGCCGGCAGACGGCTTAGCCACTGTGACCATTTTTCTGCTTCCGCATCTGGAATTAGTTCGTCCCAACCTAAGTTCAGCCTACAAGCACGTTGTAAGATCAATTTTGGTATTAAAGTCACTGGTGCTACTAATCCAAGTGGGTCATACAACGAACTTGCGACCGACAAGATGCTGCGTCTTGTCGTGCCCTTATCATGGAGATTAACATCAAACACAAACTGATCCTGCTTAACAAGCCACTGTAACCCGAGAGTTCGCTCACATAACGATTCGGTGTTAAGATCTAATTTGGCCCTCGGTTCGGCCCGATCCCTTTCAGGGATCGAGTTCATGACTTGTTCACTATTGGAAAGCCATTTCGTAAGTCTGAAACCCCCTAGCGAGAGTAGTTCTCTCAGTTCAGCGGCAAGTCTAATTCCCGAACTCGGATCCAACACGGACTTCAGAAGGTCATCAACATAGAAATTACGTTCAACCGTACTTACCGCTTCTTGACTGAATTTGTCCATATTGTCATTTGCGGTGCGCTTTAAACTGAAGGCTGCACAACTGGGCGACGAAGTCGCGCCAAATAAATGTACGTTCATGCGGTACTCCTTTGGCTCCTCGTGTAGGTTACCTCGAGGCCACCAAAGGAACCTTAGGGCATCCCTGTCCTGTTCACACACTCTTACTTGGTGGAACATAGCTTCTATGTCCGCAACCAGTGCCACTGGTGCCTGCCTGAAGCGCATCAGTACTCCAGTTATACTGTTGGTAAGGTCGGGGCCTTGTAAAAGATTATCATTCAAAGATGTGCCTTGATACTTAGCAGCACAATCAAATACAACCCTTACCTTGCCTGGCTTCTTTGGATTAAGCACGGGATGGTGTGGGAGGTACCAAGTTCGACCGGGTTCGAATCCTTCTCTAACATCCACAAGGAAGCGTAAACCCCCGTTCGATATACCCATTTACTGTTTCTTTGTACATATCAAGTAACCGATCATCTCTTTGAAGTTTTCCTTTCAAGTGACGAGACGTATACTGGCCATCTTCACGTTATTTGGAAGACTTACATCAGGGTCCTTCCATGGGAGCCCTAACTTGTAGTGACCGTTTTCTTTTGTTACCGTACCTTCCATACTGGACAGGGCACGACGGTCCTCCTGTGACATCCCTGTGCCACAACTCTCGACATCTCGAAAGTCAGTAGTCCATAGCTTATCAATTTGCAACTGTGTACTAGATGCAAGCTGAAAATTAATACTACCGTGATCTAATGATGGCCTATTACCTATTGGCCCGATAATGCTCCAGCCTAGCATCGTCCTGATTGCATAGGGCTCACCTCTTTTTCCCCTTCGCTGCTCCTCTACCCAGAATGCATCTGGGGTGTCGCTTCCGACGAGCAACTCTACTTTACCGACATCAATTTTCGGTAAATAAATGCCACTCAAGTGTTTCCACTTACCTGCTACAGACTGGTCCGGTAACGACTGCAATGAGATAGGCAAGGTTTTGACAGACCACACCCTTCTAAGGTCAATAACTTGACCTCCATTCAATGCACTTACCTGCAACTGCACTTCTCTGCCAGTCTGATTCTGACTAGACTTGTTAACTGTAGTTAACGTGAACTTACAAGGTTTACCTTCAACCCCTAGCCTTTTGATAAGACTATCACTGCACAACGTTACATCACTCCCTTCGTCTAGGAGAGCATACGTCTCTACTTGTGAAGATTCCGTTCCTACTACTACTGGAACAATGCGCAAACTGACCTGATTCGGTTGAGACCGAGATTCGGAAGCAGCGACATACTTATCCTGCCCATTTTCATACTCACGGTTATGACCAGAGTCTCGGTGAAACATTGTATTATGTTTCCCGGTACAACCAGAAACCTCGCATAAACTAATTTTCCTACAATTTTGTGCAGTATGTTTAAAATTCATGCAATTTTCACACATTTCATGCTCTCTGATAACTCTCAGCTTTGAATCAACATCAATTAGTCTAAACTCTTGGCATTCCCTTAATTTATGGGCCTTCTTGCAATAAATACATGATAATCGTGCCCTAGGGGTATTTTCTGGGAGAGATTTACCTGAGTTTCTCTTATCAGATCCAGTGGACAGTGTTACAACTTTATTTCTTTGTGAAGGGTTATCATGGGACTTTCGGGGCAAGTTTTTTATGTGCTTATTAGACTCATTTGCAAGGTCATAACCATACATAGTATTTGCAACACTAGAACGTTCCTTTACAAAGGTTAACAGGTGATCGAAATTTGGTTCGACTCCCTGTTCTATTAGGCTACTTGCACGTTCAACCCACTTAGACGAATGTGGACCGGTAGTCTCCCAACAATTTTTCTTAGGTTTTCAGTATTATTCACATCTGACATGAAGCCTAGCTGTGAGAGAGTGATGTGGCATTTTTCCATATTAAGCGACAGATTCAACAATCCCTTAACATCGTTGCTCTTAATGACACTGCCATTTATCAAACTATCTACATGGACCTGGCCACTAAATGGGGTTTGCCGTATCTGGATTTCAATATTTCTTTAGCCCTTAAATAGCCTTCGTCCGGAGGCAAAATTACACAATCTTCTATACAATATCTGGCATCTCCCTGACATAACTGAATAAGATAATTTAACCTTAACCTACTATCACTTACCCTTGTCTCAATATTTGTTTCAAAGTTACTAAGAAACTTACAGTAATCAGCAGGATTCCCATTGAACTTGATTAATTCCGGTTTTGGTAAACCATGAAAGTCCTGAACACCGAATTGAACTGGTGGCACGTTGTCACAAAGTCTGTCACTATTTCCTTGGAAAGGTACGTCCTTACTACACTTATTCACATAATCACCCACTTTGTTGTCCGGTGATGAACCGTCCGGTAAGGATAGGTAGTCTATGCCTTCGTCGTTATCCGACTCCTCATCCTCTATGTCGGCCCGCTCTACTTCATGCCGGGCAGTCTGTAGTTCGAGCTCCGCCGAAGCTCCTCACTCTTGCGTTCTAGTTCTTGTTTTTCTTGTATCTGGCGCAGACGCAGTTCCGCTTTCCTCTTGCGTGACGCTGCGGAGTTGTGTGAAGAAACGGAACTTCCGCGGTTTGTGTTATTTTCAGATGAATAACTCATTCGCGATAACAAGAAGCTGTACCGTTCTTTCATTTCCGTGAGCTTATTTTCATTTATTGACGCCTCACATCTTCGACGTACGTCAAGCAATTGCTCCCAGCAATCACAAAGTTCTTTCTGCAACTGTTCGAACCCAGAGTCACCTGCCTTTAGCTTAATGTCAATTGCCTTCGTAATCCTCGAGAAGCTTGCGACGAGCTTCTTCGCTGTAGCTTCGATTTCTTCTCGTGCCGAGCCGTCAGCCATTTTATGAAATACTAATTCTTATGTCCGGAATATACAAAGCACATATAGTCCAGAAAATTTAACTTTGCACTAACTATGCATAATCCAGTTGTTATTCTTATGTCCGGAATATACAAAGCACATATAATCCAGAAAACTTAACTTTGCACTAACTATGCATAATCCAATTAACTGCAACTTTTCTCGTCACAGATAATGTTCAATAACTGTCGATCTGTCAACTCTTTATTAACTGAGTTGCAATCGTTAATATGTACTAATAACACTACTTCATAACTGTAGTGGGCAGCTTCACCCCAAGTATTTTGGGCAACAAGAAAAAGATGCAATACACGCGCTACTTCAATCACTTTTATTCCTTACGTAACACATACAATAGTGTAGCGTAGCGTAGCGGTTATCTGAAAGTCAAAACATTCAAACTATCAGTAACCATAATACATAAAAGAATACGCATAAAACCGCATACGAACATACAAGTATTAACATAAAGAAAACATAATACATTGTACATCTTTAACAAAGAAATTGCGGGAATCCTGCACTAGTTATGTGAACAAAGCCATTACTTAATAAAAATACAAATCATCTACCTTAACAATAAAATGTGTAATTGTTTCAAAATAAATTATTTGAACAAAATATTTCCTCCGAACAAGGCAGTAAAAACAAAAAATTAACTTACTGAACAATGCTATCTGTGCCCAAAACGTAGTGAATTGAAACATATAGAACTCGTGCCTTACTCGACAAATTCTAAAAATCAACTGCGCTCTGGCAAGGCGGCAAATTTGGCATTTGCATATAGTTATTATTTTCTAGGGACAGTTTGACCAACCAAAATGCAGAAAGCGCCCTCTAAGCAGATAAATTCAAAATTTCATTTTCTATATATGGGTGACACTCATCTCTTGTGACCCTAAAGCGTTGGCAGGAACCAGAACACTATAAATTAACATTACGTTGGACAGCGGACATGATAAATGTCCATCAAAAATTAGTAAACCCGATAATCAAAACCTGAACAAATATTCTGAGTCTGAAACAAATGCATTACTGTTTTCTTAGCTTATGTTTGACTTGTAATTGATTTTGTCCAATGGTATTACTGTTTAACGTAATATTCAGTTTCAATATTTTTGTTTAAATTTTGATTTAAAGACATAAAGCTTCTATAAATACTAGAAGAATTTGTAAAAATACATGTAGTTAAAGTAATCGCAACAGGACAAAATATCGGACATTTTGAATTACAAGAGATAAATAACGTGTTACATATTTCAGACAAACTCGATATCTGACGCAAATAAAACTACAACGAGTGTTTTTATAGAATCGATGCATCTATCTAAATGTCATCTTTAGATCTTTAAGGTAACAGTCGGCGGAAAAAATGTATCGTCACGTATGTTTCATCTATGATTCAAAAAACGTAATATCGTCCGAGGTCATGAGATTTTCCTGTATTATTATACACATCATCAGAAAGAAAATCCGCTTTATTACTTTGTACATACACGTTTTAGAAATCTTAGACTATATTCGATACTTTCTTAGTAAACTCTTTCAGATTTCCTAGACAAGAAAAATGTACACAGTTTTACTTTCTCGTTAGAAATTTAAGTATAGAAATATCAAAAATCAATATAATTTCATAGTGTCCTAAGAAAGTTACATTGACAAAACAAACGTACAGTAATGAATATAATGAAACCGCAGATTTGTTTTTACAAAGCTGAAAATATTGTTCAAAGTTGAACACTATATTTTTCTTCTTATTTTGATTTTGATCATATTTTCCACTCTTCGTTTAATGCCTCCAAATTCTTCTTTAACGATAATAGGCATTCAAACGGCAATGCAATATCGTTTTTCCGTATGTCATATGCATAAAATTATGAACAATGACAACATATTTCCTCAGGGCTCGAAGTACATGTGGCATTAAACAACGTATTTATTCTGCTTGGAACACCGTGGGCATGGGAACAATTCCAGAATACTCAGTACATAAAATATGACTTATACTGATGTTATACTTAAATAGATAATATCCAGATTCTCAGTCGACATATGAGCCGCGCCATGAGAAAACCAACATAGTGGGTTTGCGACCAGCATGGATCCAGACCAGCCTGCGCATCCGCGCAGTCTGGTCAGGATCCATGCTGTTCGCTAACAGTTTCTCTACTTCCAATAGACTTTGAAAGCGAACAGCATGGATCCTGTCCAGACTGCGCGGATGCGCAGGCTGGTCTGAATCCATGCTGGTCGCAAACCCACTACGTTGGTTTTCTCATGGCGCGGCTCAGATCTTGAGAAAAATATTTTCATTTAAGGAGAAACAGTGTAAATCAAATACAAGTAGTGTTGTTTCATTCTACAGTCTCTAAAATAATCAACTATCAAACATATATGTATCTCATAATTTTGTATGCGTATTTTTATCTTGCTTTTAATGTCAAAATGCATATAACGACATCATTATGTCCTTTTACAAGTTCTATTTTCTTTTTTTCGCTTGGTCTACCAGTTTGCATTTTTACTTATTAATATTCAGATAAACCAAATTCCACGAACGTGCAAATGTTCTTCTGATTTGTCATTAAATAGAGAAATGCTCTGCAAAGTGAAAACAAACCCTCTTCTAAACATATAAATAGATCAAATACATTTTTAAACTGTACAATTAACTGAAATAATTATTGCAATAAATCAGACGTTGATTATCTATTTTTATTTCAGCTTATGGCAAACATAATTCCACTGGGAGAAAACTCTTCCTGAAAAATCATGAAAAATTATGCATATAAATGAACTGCTAATGAAAGTGTGATTATTAGGACTTGAATTTGTAATGTATATAGTAAATATTTTATACTAAAAATGAGTAATGTAAAGCTGTATCATATTGTTTAATTTCAGAGAGCAATGACGGAGAATCAAAACGATCAAGAACCTCATATACAAGACATCAAACGCTGGAGTTAGAAAAAGAGTTTCATTTTAACAAATATCTAACAAGAAGAAGAAGAATAGAAATAGCGCATGCGCTGAACTTGACTGAACGCCAAATCAAAATATGGTTTCAAAACCGGCGCATGAAATGGAAGAAGGAGCATAAACTACCACATATAGCCAAAAACATGAACATATGTAATGCTCTAGAAAAAGCAGCACAGGAACGCGCTAAGGAGGCTGCGGCTGCGCATGCGGCGGCAGCGGCCGCATCAGCACAACATATGTGATCAGAGTGCAATCTATTCTTATTGTGTTTATTTCATGCATCTATCCAGTCACATTATATGTACACATAGACACAACACTGAATAAGTGGACAGTTGACATCAGTGAAACTATTTTCTTCGTTTGTCGAAAAGCAAAAACAAATGTGTTCATTGTCTTTTTTATTGAACAAGAGGACTAATTTTTCACGTAACGGCAAAATAACATTTTATCTTTTAATTCAGGTCTTGGGTGCCAGCTGTTTGTCTTTGTACCGATCAAAGAAAAAATGTTTTACATGAGAATTTGTTTTTACAGCAGATTTTCTATTTCGATATCTACGTTATTACAAGTGACGGTTCTATATCAATTTATGATACACTTTTAACCAATTAGAAAATGGTTATGTTTAAATACAGAACAAATTTTGCCTCCATTGGATCGTGTGCGGTTTTTGATATACCTTTGGATAAAACGTGTACGTTTTCCTCCTTGTTATGGATATTTTTATATTTTGTATTAATTTTGCTGAAATGATGCGTTCAGTATATGAAACTGATGGGAAAAAAATCTACCTTCTTGCGACTGGCTTCTAAATTTTTGTTCATGAAATTGTCCTGTAACACTTTTTGTGGTAAAACTTTCGATGAATGATTACTTTATAAAGGTGTCTTAATTTATGTAGCTAAGTATTTTTGCATACCGGGTAATACCTAATGCCAAAAATAAAAATCAACAGTGACAATACAAAAAAAAACAACAACGTTTGTATACATTTATAAATCAAAACTGAATGTTTCATAATGAATTTTGAGAGATATACTTTATTTGCATATTACCGTCTATGTAAATTATATTGTGACACTGTCTTTCTATTTATTATTTTCGGTCTGATTATGCTGCAAAATGTATTTTGTTTACATTCAGTGTAGCCTAGGAAATAAGTCACATATTTGCTGTAATCATGTTTTCAATTGCCTACATTGTTTAAACCAAGATTTTGTTTGAATCACAGAGTCTGCTCTTCCGGAGTTCTGATAATAGTTCGTTATCTTTTTAAGTGAATACATAATACGTTCCGTTTAATTAATTAGCTAACTGTTTGTAAATCTTGTGCATATGAACGTCCAACATAAACCTTCCTCTTGCGGCAGCAAATGATATTTGCGCATGCGCAGTTCTGTCAGGAATCTTAGGTTCCAATATCAATATTAGGCAATATCATGATACACATGTTTCTAAACACTGAACTGATTGATATGACTGTGTTAGAAGAACGCTACAAACAAAATTAAAAACTGAGTTAATAACTTTTTAAGTGTTCACAATATCCACAACATCAGTTAATTCACTCGGCGTATGTAATATTTATTTTATTAGATCGAAAACAATATAGAGGACATAAACCTGTTTCTAATGGGAAAAACTAAATATCTATTTTTAGACTCGAGTGTAAGGGTGTTTAGGGATGTGCCATTCTGATGTTAAGGTTTGGCTGAGAGGGGACAGTGGAGTTTCTAAGGGAGTACGTGGGATATGCAATTTGGAAAACGTAACTCTAGCTCAAATGGTACGATCTTGTGTATATCTGACAATAGTTTGAGCATGATTGTTTAACACAATTTCACCCTTTAAAATTTTGTAACAAAAGCTATTTGACCAAGTAGATACCTTTTTTACTTGACTCGACCGGTCCTAATTCTTCAGTAATAATAAGTACTACCGATACAAAGTTTTGCGAAGCGAAGCGAGTGGAAAATGTTTTCGAAAATGACAGTGATCAAAATGAATGTTAACCGAGTTTTAACTGGTTCCAGATGCGTCCCCCTCTTGTCCCCGCCCTTGACGACACAAGGGTAACATTAAGAATGGTATGAAAGAAACTGATGTGAGGTAATATTCTAATTCATGAAAGTCAAGGAAGTGGTGCAGGGTTTGTGCTACATTTGTTTATCAAAGGGACAAGTTTCTAGATGTGTCAGATTTTCTAAATCGGTTAGATGTTTAAGTAAACAGTAAAATAAAGTGTTTTTAATGAGTACTAGTAAGTATATATTTGTAAAATAAATATATTTAGAAGAAAAGCTTTATATTGATTTAGTGAAGCAGTTTCAAAGTAATGTTAAATAGATTTGTTTTAATTTTGTCGGATTATTACGTCACACCGATACAGTCGAAGATGATATGGCGACTTTCCAGCTTTTAATGGTGAGGGAAGATCCCAGGTACCCTTCCGTGCATTTTGTTAGGGACAAGTATAGTCTATCGGCGAGTGCCTGGGTAGAATCACTGCCAGTCCGGAATCTAGCTGGATGACTTCCTCACACGGAAGAATTCTACTTAATGATGCGCTGAGGCGACTGGAATTGATCTGTATTCTGTATAATACACTTAAAATATCATCTGACATTACACTGATTTACATTTAAGACGGTGCTTATGATGTTCATGTAAAGGCCTGCTATTTTGTAATGTTAATCTTATTCAAATGATATTATGCCAACAACAATAATGTGAGTCCAGTTACACCTATTATTACTATGTATGTGGTGCTCTGCTATGTTCTATTTCCTCATTAACCTTCCCCCTGCTAAATTTCTAAAATGGACTGGTCCATCATTCAATTTGGGCAGTACTACTTATTATTCAAAGGGGTGTTCACTTAAAATATACTGACTGAATAGCGAACAGTGAAGACCAAGATCAGCCTGCACCTCCGTGCAGGCTGATCTTGGACTGCACTGGTCGCAAAGGCTGAATCAATTGCCGCTAGCAGGCTAAAGGTTAATAGTTACCGTGTAATATCAATAATAAAGAAATTTATGTCTAGCTTTTAGGAAGGTATGCATCACAAAACAAGGTTATAGTAATTATTCATTTTGAAAATATGTCAAAGCGCAAAACAGACCAGAGCAGTGTTCGCATTGCAATGAATTACGACAGTAAGTTTCAAGGATTATGCTCTTTTAACTTGTAACATTTTGTGCCATGAAATACAGTGTAATTTATTGATAACGGATCCTAAAGAAAGAAAAATTAGCATTGTTTTGTATGTTGTACACGTGTCACAATATTTACAAGTACAGTAATGGTATGATTGTACAGTGATTATATTATTTCTTCATTACGTGTCATTTACGTTACACTCTTGACACGACTTTAGTCACAAGTGTCATAAATTGAAATAGTACCTTAAGAAACGTGAACTATCCTAGGTTTGTTTCCTTGTTTCCGAGGAAACTATTCGAGATAATTTAAAACAATAACATACACGAACGTAGAACTGATTAGAGCTCAATGCACCAACCTGTCAAACGTGAAACCAATTTTGCCGTGCCAGTTACGCTTAACGCATGATTACATAGTCTCGGTTTCAAGTCAGGGTAATTTGAAACAAAATAATGATTTATTTGAAATTTGTATATCCGTTACGACAAAAAAACCTGATGTTAGTATGTTGGGATTATTTATATAGCGATAATTTTTACTACACTGTTAATAGCAATAATTAATTAAATCCTTTGGCATGAATTTGACATATTAATAAAAATGGGTTTCTTTTGCGTAACGGATACAAACTTCGCGTATTAAGAAAGGGTAAATTGTCTGCCATGTTGTCAGTTAATATGTAATGTGATATATTTCATTTTTCACTTTCTTGTAAATGGTAGTTTGTTTAGTTTTCATTGTTTGTACCAGTAAATTGATCTTTACTTTGCACTATGTTGAAGTTACATATGACAGTAAATCTTATTGTTGTATTTTAAATTATGCCACATCTTTTTCGAGAAGTGAAAGTTTGCAACTATCTTGCAGCTATCTTTAAAGATTCTATGAATAAACGTTCATGTTAAGGAAGGTACAATTTTAGAATTTACTACAGATTCAAGAAAATTCTTTACAGAACTAACTTCCTAAATCAAATTCAACATCTGAGACATAATGCACCTGACCAGTGTATAAATAACGTCACATAATTTTGACACAATAACTTTCAGAATACAACCCGTTTTCAATATTTTAAGTTTATGTTACAACGGGACAATTTGTAATCATTACGAGTAACTTGCATAACGTTTCGGGTCACAAGTAACGTATGCGAAATGACACTAGAAATAAATAGGCTGTTTATTCAAAACGCAAAATTAGAAAGTTTTAATAAAATACGCTTAATAAATCCTTCCATTTCTTGATAATATTTTTAATTATCAAATAAATGTCAAAATTTTCTTATGTTCCAGTATTACAAAAAAGACATAAGACGACATATTGACCGGATATGTTTTTATCATGGTTCATTTGCCAGTACAAAAGATTTTGTCATTACTCACTGCCCTTTTCATATTGTTCAAGCTGTTCAATATTCATATAGCAATAGTTGTGCCATATTTCATTCGTTTCCATTTCGTCATAAGCATGATGTTACATCATGACATATATGTTTTTTTGTATCCACGGATATCGTTCAAATTCACTGTTACACAAAGTTGTAACATTTGTCACGTTTGTAGAAACATCCGAAGATAAAATGTTATTTTCATGGTTAGATAGATTCAGAATCTTTGAAATACATCACTGTTTCTTTATGATTAAAATGTTGAAAAATATCATTTTGGACTATAGTTAATTTTTAAATTTTAGTTTTTAATTTTAAAAATATACAATTCGTACCACTTTGTGTAATAGTGCGCAGTATGATAATCTACGGCCCTGAATCCAGTCATTATAAATTGTGAGCATTGTATTATGTCAACATTCATATATGATTTGTTTTGAATATTTTAATGAATGAGTTATTGTTCCAAATGAAACTGGGTAAACCATCATTTATATAGTAAAATAAACCCAAAGTAAAATGAGTTATTTTGTTATTTGTTTATTACATTCTTTCGTGTGTACTCTATTATCCAATTTTGCTAACAATGACTATGATGGCAAAACAGTGAAACAGCTGCTTAGTTAGTTTTACAGTAAAAGTATCACTTTACTTGCGCTTGATAAAATGTATCATTACATGAGTTCGTTAAATACAGTTTTAGAGATCGAGACCCAGCACCAAACAACTACATTAACATGGTCTCAGCCACGACGGCCCTGGTCACTCGATTGCCACTATGCACAAATTGCACAACGATGGCCAGATGCTTCAAAGTATCCAATGGTCTAAACAATATCAGATACAAGTGATAGAGGCATGAATCCCAAACACTTAAAGGTTTAGAGATGTGACCAACAAACATTCATTGCTGGAGGCATTTGGCACATGTAAAACCAACTGTGACCTCTAAACATAGGCAACCGAGCTATAACCATAATTATGACTTCAAAATGCACGACCAATCATGATAATAAATAATGACCACCGAATATTCAAAGTTCTAGACAAAAGTTAAATACAATCGGTATGTTGCCATAAAATATTTTCCGTTATATATACGGGCATAGGAATTATCGAGCGGTGTCTTTTTAAATATATAATGTTCAATAGAATCAGTCTCTAGAACATGTAATGGTGATGTCATGCAAAACGAGACTATCAACATTTTTACTACTTTCAATGATTTATTTCTCGTCAAAGACATCAAAACTTTAAGTAATCAATAAGTATTCTGCTTTCAATATAATATTACGTACGTACTTACAGTATTACTTTTATTGCTTTCCCGACAGAGCCAAGAAGATATTGTTCTTATCACAGCGCTTTTGGTTTATGGCAAAGATTACTTGCTACTGATATGCTTTCTCTTATCTAGGACAATATTTTTGCTGTTTGCTTCTTTTCCAAGAGAATTTATGTTGATAGGATACTTCTGGATAAATGTAACAACTCAGTAAAACATACGATATGAACCAGAGGAATACGGTTAAACAAAGACTGATACTTCCTATCCCATTTTAACTTAATAAAATATGCTTTTACGCGTAATACTATGAAATAATAGTTTTGAGAAGTAAGACTCTCCATTACACTAACTAGCGAAAGAGTTGCGTCTAGAACTTGTTGGTTAGAAATCCCTATAAAGATGAGACTTGCTGTATGCGAGGAATTATGCTCTGGCTGGAAAAAAACGTCTTTTCTGTCCAGAGGTGCCTCTTTATGCAGATTCCACCACTAAAGCTGGAACGTCGTCGTACATCCTAAATTGAGTCTTAGAAAAGAACACCAGCATGCATCAGTTGTTTGCTCCAACTTGTCCCAACCATACATCAGGAATTGAACTTTTCATTTGTTATAAGCACAGGGAAACCGAAGAGATGACATAGTTCAAAAGTCCTACCTTTCATAAGTGTTTCATGTCGGCAATGAAAACACGCGCGAGAGGATCTCTTACTGGATTTTCTGTCAAATGATCTAATGGCATCTGGTTTTAGCGGTCTTTGCAGGGAATTGTTTTAATTTCCGAACACATGACGAACGATGAATACTGTCCTGTTAGTACCATTTAATACAAACCAGTACAAATGCTTTGGCTTCACGTTCCTTTAGAAATAATTACAAAGGCGTATCTTATAACAAGCACACAAACCTCGCAGCAAGTAAAGAAATGTTAAACACCACCTCGCAAAAAGAAATGTGAATAAGACTATGTTGAAGAGGTCCTTAACATAGAAAAGCAATACCTTACAAGAATTACCAGCATCTCGAACTGGACCTCGCACCAATAAATAACATGTTTTTGAATAAGACATGGCACCAGAAAGAATATGTTAAAGATAACCTAGTACTTGTGCAGCAATGCAACGCTCAAAAAGACCTCGTAACAAAGAGCAACATGTCAAACAAAACCTCACAAAACCAGGTCTCGCTAGAGGACAGCAACTAGACATTGCAAAACAAAAGTTACATGCTGCTGAATAACACCACATAACAAAAAGAAACAAGTTGAACAAGACAACTAAAATTCAACTTGCTGCTGAACAGGATCTTGTAAAATTAAACACCTGTTCAGTCCCCTACTTGATGAACATGTAACTTAAAGCTATTTAATATGAACTCAGGTCAAATGCCAATGTCTTTCACAATTGTTTCGTCTTGATATTACTTGTAATACTCAGCAAAGAGCCTAGATAAATCTCTTTACACGTTTTATCCTGTATACAACCTAGGATAAAACCTTCGTATACTTTTTTCATGTACAATGGAAAATGACCATTGGGCATCTTGAGAAAATTTTGTTAGATATGCATATGACATAAAATGAATAGAATATAGAATTATCTTCAAACTGATTGAAGGGAGGAAAGAAATACATGCAATTTAATGCATTTAATGCATAAGGCATGTTCAATTCCTGTGGTTTATTTTCAGATTTTGAGAGTAAGCAGTCTACCGCCACTTTAAATATTTTATCCATTTTATTTTTTTTCAATTCAATTCAATGCAGTCTATTTTATAACATACTTGTCATCATTTGTAGCTGGTTCTAAACTGCTATCCATTTCAAAAAAATGTAACACCGATTTTGAGGATTGAAGATTGTTTACTTGTTATGTTTCTATGCTTTCATTCATTCTTTCTTATTGATAATCTTAATATTTACGTTTACTGTTTATAATAAATGACCTATTCAATATAACTGTAACATTATGTACAATTAAAATCGAGTTTAAATTCATCTGAATATGCCTGAAGCCATTATAAAATGGCATGTTTTAAAAACAAGAGATAGTAGGTAAGGGTAGATTTCTCAGAAGCAAAGAGCACCACAAACACAGCCACAGAGTCACGCATTTGCAAAGTAGGCCCACAACAAAAGGAAGTTGTAACGGAAAAATATCATAGACAGGTTGCTTCAAAGTAGTAAGTACATTTTAATTTTATACAAAATATAGAAAACAAGAGTGACAGACTGTCACAAAATACGCCCGTTATCGAACTTGGCCTAATTCAAGGGGCATAATCCAAGAGTGCCTGGGGCGATTATGCTGGGTATCGAACTTGGCCGTGATATTATACCCACAAACATTGACAGCAAGTTTGGTGAAGATCGGATGAAAACTGTTCGACTTAGAGAGCGGACAAAGCTGAATTCGTAGTTTTTCGAGTAATTCAAGAGCCATAATCCTAGAATGCCTGGGGCAATTTGGCTGCTTATTGAACTTGGCCAAGATATTATGCCCACAAACATTGTCAGCAAGTTTGGTGAAGATCAAATGAAAACTGTTCGACCAAGAGAGCGAATATGGTTTGGACGCCGACCGCCCGCCCAACGCCGCCCGCCTGCCGCCACGGGTGTTCACATAATACGCCCCGCTCTTTCAGAGACGGGAGTATAAAAAGGCGAGGAAGAGGTAGGGGTAGAAAGGGGGAGGTGGGAGGATGAAGGGGAAAGTGGGACAAGGATGAATATTCAAATGGAAATGCTACGTTCCTTAATCACAGTCACAGTTAGAGAATCATGAAATAACTTTGATATAACGAACAGATCGCCAAGCATGACGTTCACTAGTTCACTATACCCATACCCTTGATATTAATTCCAACAATCGATACTGAAATATTGATTACGTGAATCAGAATTTTGTTAGTTTTTGTGAGGCTTTAAGAAACCCCAACACAATTTAATTTCATCTAATGACTGAGCAGCATGGTCGAGGAATACTACTGGTGTTCCATTGGGTATTATATAAGGCACAGGTGGATACTTGGGTAGAACCACATGCTTTCCGAGAAAGAGCTGGCTGGCAGCCTTAAAGGACGACACGAGAATGACTTGAATTTAAGGAAGTCAAAGGGAAGTGATCTGAAGTCCGCCGCCCTAACCACTCGACCAAATGAGTCACTTATAATCGAAGTTCGCCTATTCAAAACATTGCTGCGATTTCAGAAGTATGTAAGGTTATAGCTTTATAATTATAACCCAATGCGACTAAGTTAGTAAATTGATGAAATTACAGTATAAATTCAAGCAATTGTCAAAATATGATTTCAAAAACGTTTGATATAAAACCTATTCCAAATTTTCAATGTGTCGAATTCAACTACTCAATGGACAATCTGGGTTTCACGGTGCTCCAAAACAGTACACGTTACAAGACGCCAAACATGACTAAAATTTCGATTTCACATCTTATTTACATTGACATAACCATAAGAAGTATGGTATCAAACTTTAATACTTGCTTGAATCACAGAGATACAGCAAAACCAAGTCTTCAGACCCCATCAAATATCTCGTATGATCATGCAACGGTGTGTCAAGCTCTTTTCATACACAAGTTGTCCCAGAACCACATGGGTAAAACAAAAATTATGTAAAAGCATGCCGATGTCTACAGTCATATTTTCCATCATCTTGGTAAGCTATTACGTGATTACTGTCGACACAAATCTGCACATTAACTGTCTTTTAAATGTCTCTGATGAATAATCGACATGACAAGCGAAGGTCTCCAGTCGCAGACCTCGCCACTATAATTGTCACTTCCCGTATAACGTTACTACTTTTGCATGTTGAGTGACATAAATGCCATCGCGATGCAGTATTATGGAGCATTTATTTCATTTAGGCTATTCACAATGTCTGATCGGTCCATCTTACCTAATTCCAAAAATATTTCGTTACAACTAAACGCCCTTATTCTATTTCATGAACAAGTAGTGCAAAATAATTTGTATGAACTAAAACTTTAAATATATTGTTAGATATTGTAAGAACATATTAAGACTTTATGATCAATTAAACACGAAATAAAAGGTCAAATGTATTTCATTAACACCAAATTATTTAGGCTTATAATCTAAACTGTCAAAATTTTAAATCTTGAACTTTAAAACCCTGCAGTATCAAATTTCTATTTTCTTGGAACATTGATTTATGTGCAAGCGTTTATTTACAAATTACATGGAAAATAATTATCACAATTTCATCTTAATTATACTTGAATAACATATATTTATGTAATTGCTTCCTTAATAATGTGACAGCGCTTCATAGTGTTAATATCTTTTCAAATGTTATCTTCTTTTTTTCTCAGCAATATCACAAAATGAAACTGCAGTTAAGTTCAAAATAGGAAGATACCTTAACAATTGTTACAACTATACATAGATACCAATTTCAACAAATCATTTTGCAATTATGATAATAAAAGAACATTCAAAGAGTTGGTAAACGTCTTGTATTTAACGTTAAAATATTACTTATAATTAAAAGCGATTCAAGGAGGAGGTGAAAAAGTTAAAACAAACACCGGTTGCAACATGTCAGACGTGTTTGAAGGCAATTGTCACATATAAACAGAAATATAACAGACAATACCAAAAGAAGTTTTATTGTTAGTCTACACAGTGTTAATGTCAATTAAGATTATCTACGACATAGTTTATACATGTACTGATAAAAAAAGGTTAATTACATAAAATACATTGGATGACCTATACGGTACTGGTGTCTGCATGGATGTGGACATATTTTGAAGCTGCAGTCTGAAATCTGTAACGAACAGAATTTGTTATCAATTCAAGTGGACCAACACTCATTCTGTTGGTACCCGTCAGTTTCAAATCGTTAGGGGTATAAAGTATAATTTACCGACTGCTAAACTTTAAAGACAGAAATGTGTTAAAATATAATGACCTTTTAATAGATTTACTTTTAAACTGTTGCGTAATATCTTATTCACAGAGTTTCAGATATTTGACTTTGACAACTATTTAAGCAGCGCTTTTAGTTGATGAAAAGGTTTACATTAAGGAACAATAATCTTTCGGCCAGACAATAGAATTAATCCAAAAGTGTGTGGATGTTTCTCAACATGATTCAACAAATATAATTAAATGTAGAAAGGCATCGAATCGTGCAAGAACGTACTGACTAAAGTTCCTGTATTGAGTATAATTATGTGTCAGACCTGCAAGCAACAACATGCTCGACTACTTCATGTAAAGTGCAATAAAAATGAATATTGGTGACGCAGAACAATATTTTACGAATCAAAACAAAAAATTCTTTAATTTTGTAACAAAAAAAGTTAAAAAGTCTTAACACGAAGGAGCTTGTTCTGAATATTTTTCAGGTATTACTCTAGTGTTTCTCTGTATATGATATTTCAGATATTTTACATGTTATTTGGCCAAGACTAGCTTTGTATAAGGCAGTGACTGTCAATGTAATTTTTCGGATGTGTTTTTTCTGAGGTTTAAGTTACAATCATGTTTGAATTTGGTCTTTTGTGTTTTATATCAGGTAAAAACCGGCAACAGATCAAAACTATTGATGGAAAATTGAAAACCTCCCAACTGAACTTACCTTTAGAACTTTTTAATACTATTGTAATACTATGTGACCATCTCAAACTTATCACAGGATGTAAAAAGCATCCGCACCCCTTGTACATTTTGTTTGTTTCGTGCTCATAATATCATTACATTTAAATTGTCGATAAATTTCATTTACATGCCACCATTTGTAAGCAAATGATTGCTCATTTCACTCTACAATTATTGTGGCGAAAATATTCATTTGAACTGTTAACATCAATGGTTTTATTTAGATCACTAGTTTTAAAAATAATCTGTTTTAATATGTCTCATTTCACTCCTCGATTTCAGCAAAATGCAAATCCACAAAGAAGCATTTCATATGTTTTTTTTCATTTGTATTTCAATAAACATACTTTGTCATAAGACAGACAAAAACTGTATTTAAACACCTGCGGTCGTGTATATGCCATCAAAAGTATCATTGACTCACACCATGTTGCAGTATTTGATGTGAAATTTAAAGACCCGGTGAAAGGGCGGCGGCAGAAACAATATTTGTGTAATATAAATCCTTAAAAGGTTCATTATTTACCGCGATATTGTTCAGTTTCAACTAATGAAAGGCTGGTCGTGAATAATTAAGAAAATATGCGGTTTTATGAAATGTATCGCTGTGAACAACGAAACTAAATGGTCTCGTGT
Source organism: Mercenaria mercenaria (assembly GCF_021730395.1). NCBI lineage: Eukaryota > Metazoa > Mollusca > Bivalvia > Venerida > Veneridae > Mercenaria > Mercenaria mercenaria. Next base: position 42,396,057 of record NC_069370.1, read on the forward strand.
TTGGTTGTCCGTGTACGCACCGGGAATGATATGTATGTGAAATACGTAACGTGCATTACGCATGAAACTTGTCCTTCTCAATTTCAATATCAAAACATTTTTTTCAAAACCATGGGAATGATGAATAATATGTATAGCTCAGTCCACATATTCATTTCAATGAACTTGTACCTGCTGACAGTTTATAGAATTTAAATGTTGACTTATAAGTGATTATAGTTTTATACAAAATTATTTATTTAACGGTCTAACATTATGCAATCAACAATTGTGTTATTATATCAAAGTAATAATTTCATACTGAAAAGTACTGCATTTAAACTATTAATGGTGATTCAAGGAACATTTCTTTTGCTTGAGAAAAACGTCACGGAGTCTAACACTGTCATCGCACCATCAAACAGGAAAGCGTAGCGGCTAACTATAGATGGGTCAATCACCAAACATGCACCGCGGTTGATAACGTTGTCTCCGCAAGTGAGTTTTGGCATTCTCCGATTGTAATAAGAAAAAAATCTGAGTCAAAATAGCATATAAATATGCATAATCGCATGTAAATAGCTAATTGCCATTACGATCAATTGCTGTAATCATACCCCACAATTACCGGAAGGTTTTTAAAACTTTTGAAACACAAAATTTGTACCTTATTCAGATAATTCGAAAACACAAATGTCAACAAGTTCTCTATCAAAGATTGGATTTCAAGACAAACTCTACGGAAGAGAAGGCCATATATTTTGATGCAGGAGAACATATCAGAATTAATGCAAGTGAATTCTTAAAATAACACTGGAACATTTTCATCTGATATTGTAAAAATGGATTAAACACGAAAATTCCAAATACAAAGCAATTGCTAACCAGTCCATAACATGACAACATAGCTTTGAATGTAGATACTGAGATAGCCATCTCATATCTATTTTGTTTTCCGTCTTCGTCCCAAACAATTTCGACTGCAGGTCTCCAGCGTTCTTATCTACAATAGTCTTAGTTTCTTGATAAATTGTTTTTCGTTTCTCCCTGAAGTAATTATTTGAACGAGGTTAAAATACAAGGAAGAATATACTCCTGAAGAAAATGTCATTAATAAATCATCAGAACATAGCACAACGAGCACAACAATGGTATTGTTCTGCAAAAGTTCAGTTTCCCTAGGATGTATGAAATGAATATTTCCGTCGTAAGAACAAAGGTAATACGAATGTATTTTCAAATAAAAAAGAGTAAATTAAGCGACATTTTCAAACTCATGATATACTTTTATACACTGTCATATTCAATCATATCTTCCGAAATACGTTTTGTTACATGTTCTCCTGTGTACATTATTGTCTTGTTCTGTCAAAACCAGCATTTTCTCCGCAAGATTTTCCACTGCAGCCATCTTAACAACAGCAAACTATACATTATCTATTTTAGCGTAAATTATTATAAATTACTATACATGATACTACTTTTATAACATACACTTAAACTGTCCCTATCTTTTAACATAGCTAGATCTATAACTTACTTTCTATAAATAATTCTAACATGACCCGATTATTTCCCGATGCAAGAAACACACAGTATGTACGTCACAATTATTACGTCACTGTGTCAAACATCATAATGGCACGCTGTAAAAGAATCCACACAGAACAGGCAAATATCTGGTGAGTATCGTCAGAGATGTAGATCTAGACAATAATCCTTTATAATTTGTTAGAATCGAAATAATATATCTCATTTAATGATTTCCTCTTGATTAAAGTCATTGTGTTTGTCGCTCATCTGCGCATTATTATATCACTAGGGCTGCGCCCTCGTGATATAATTCCTTCGCATCTGAAATCCAAACAATGATTCTATTCAACATATCACTAAATGGGATATTCATTTCTTATATAAAATTATAAGAACAACTGCCAAAATAAGTAGAGACAAATATCATAAACTATTTAAGGATGTACGAGCATTGTTTTTCAGGATATCCACCGTTTTGAAAAATGTTTCTTTGAATATTTCTTCCGCTGAAAATAAATGCTAAGTCATCAAAATACGATTAATAACGCACCATTTATCCAAACAAGGTCTACTTGTTGCGAAAAAAAAATCACACTTAATTTTGGCCGGCATCTTAAACTGACGTAAAATGTACATTTGGGGTAAGGGTCGGTAATTTCAAATATCTATTTAATTAGATCATTTTTGGTTCTAATATTTTTCTGACTGACACATATAATAAATAAACTACAGCTGAAATAAATATTTTCATCAAAGCGCTTTATGCAATCTACCGAAACAAAAAGAGATAAAAAAAAAATGTTTCTAGATATATCTCTTAGATGCACGGTTACCCCAACTTGTTTTCTTTCCATTTTGAAGCATTTTTATGTGTCAATGGCGTAGCATAATATTTTTAAAATCTTAACTACAGTTGTTTTTAGATTTAAATACATGTTTTTTACCATTGAAAAAATGTGGATGGAGTAATTACTTCAAAATTGAAAGAGATTTGTTTGTGACATTTATGCTTGCATAAAACTGGTATCACAATGTATTCATAGTAACCTGTAAGACCTGAAATCCCTATAACTTTAAGTGGGATATTATATGTTTTATAAAGAACCCCTATTTTTCAACTTTACTTAATTTCAGAAATGCTTAAACAGTGGAAGAAGAAAATGCCCTATTAATTAAAGAACGAGTGCGGTGACCTGTATCTTAACAGTAGAAAAAATTATCCTACATCCTTAAATCTATTAGAAATATATTGACAAGTTGTTAATTGATATGAAATAAAACCTTTTATTTAAATCAGTACTTCTAAAAGACGAATTCCTACGTGCATGTCCCTAATAATCTTTTAACGTGCACAACATTCAGAGTAACACTATTTTCATTGGAATCAATCACATTTTGAATGGCTATCCTCACAAAACTCCCTACCAGTAACAACATTTTGTATTATGAGCCGTGCCATGAGAAAATCAACATAATGGGTTTGCGACCAGCATGGATCCAGACCAGCCTGCGCATCCGCGCAGTCTGGTCAGGATCCATGCTGTTCGCTAATAGTTTCTCCAATTCCAATAGGCTTTAAAAGCGAACAGCATGGAGCCTGACCAGACTGCGCGGATGCGCAGGCTGGTCTGGATCCATGCTGGTCGCATACCCACTATGTTGGTTTTCTCATGGCACGGCTCTTATATTGATTGTTGAGGCCTCCGTGGCCAAATGGTTAAGGTCGCTGACTTTGAACCACTTGCATATCACCAGTATGTGTTTGAAATCTCGCTTGGGGTGTAGAATTCTTCATGGGAGGAAAACGTCCACCTGGCTAACGGAAGGTCGGTCGTTTTAACAAGGTGCCAGTCCATGTCTGATAGAATGCCCGGAAAGGCACCTTGGGTCTTCATCTCCACAATGATAGGCTAGAAAAGTCGCCTCAAGACCTAAAACTGTGATGTTGTGACTCAAAGCTCAACATAAGAAATACATCGATGGTTAAATTAAATTAAACGCATATGAACAAATATGCACCCAGGCGAACCAAACAACGTGATGGAAAAGTCTTAAAGGAACACAGTTCCCATAATGGGTATGTAAATAGATTATAGGAGATGGAAACGTATTCCCTGAAACGTGACCTCACTTACAGTATTTAACACCATTTGCGCTAGTGAACCCAAGGGCCTTACACTCAGACTACATACATTACAAAAATACATTATCATTACTGAAAACAGCTGCGAGTAATGAGCCATTCGCAAGTATCCGCCAAAGATTGTATCTTTAGGGAGAGTATTTTTTCCGATGTTGAAAATTAAATTATTCTATACAATATATTGACCGTTACCGTGAAAACAAACAAAAAATCGCATAAGACGCAGAATAATGCTGAATTTAGTTTACGGCATTTCAGTCCCTATATAGCAATAAAAATTACTTGACGTGATACACGTCTGGCCAATAAAACATAACTTTCCCAGATATTGTTAAAAAAAAAATGAAAATTCAAAACAGAATAATGGAATTTTCCGTTAGTGGTAGTTTTTTAAGGTAATATCGTAGATCAAATTTTCTAGCTGAAAATTTCCAGCACATCATCTAAGTTATAATAGTTTTTGTCTGTGTTAATACTGCGGCAAGGGACATATTTATGGTGGGATGAAACTGCCGTCAATTAACAATTAGTTTTCATGAAAACTTTCGTGAAAATAATGAAGGTTCTCATGAAAACTAAAAAAAAAAATATCATGATAACAGATAAATGTTTTATTAAATTTGCAAGTTAGTGCTTTAAACTGCCACTGCATACCAGTTAAAGTTTTTACGATACCAATTTTTTGTTATGAAAGTAGACACTTTTCACGATATGTTTTTTTTTTTTGGTGTGAAATTTTGTTGTTTCTATTCGTGAAAATTTAATCTTGTTTGATCATAGGATATATTTTATATGCATGAAACCCACCATTTTACGCGAACATATTTCATGAAAACTTTCTTTAAATGGTGTCAGTTCAGAGCACTATTAAGCATAATGTCGTCTTAAGATATCTAACTAGTATTTATGATATTTTTTGTTTTCATGTAATCTTCCGTCATAAATGTGAAAACTTCCGCCATTTTCACGAAAGATTTCATGAAAACTAACTATAAAAGAGTGGCAGTTTTATGCCTCTACATATATTAAAACGTTTCTGTAGTAATCAAAATGATTTTACTTTCTCTTAAATGTTTCATTGTACATTACAAACCTGTCTTTAATTTCATTTACATTTTTCAATTCGGTTTCATCCGGTATATATAAACGGTAAGTTCAGCAATTCTATTATTGTATTTTCCTTTCCTATACAAGGGCTTGTACTAAAAATATGCATGTATAATAAAAAGCGCACAGCAATTGTGATTCTTGTATTATCAGATCCCTCTTAAATGATGAAAATTTTTATTTTTTTAACGATACTGTAATGCTATTATTCAAAGTGTATGTTGTTAGCCATATAAAATCAGAATACTCATTTTACCATTGTGTTTGATGTTCTACCAAAATGTAAGAGTGGTGAACACTTGTACCTTGTTATTTTTGTTTGGATTAACGTTGCACCGACATAATATTATAAATCATATGGCGATTTTTCAGCTTTTGATGGTGAAGGGTAACCTCAGGCGCCCTTCCGGGCTTTACTTCAGTCACGAGCGGGCACCTGGGCAGAGCCATCTACCTTCCATAAAGCCAGTTGAATGACTTCCTCACATAAAAAAATCTATACCCCAAGCGGGGTTCTGAACCCGCAGCGGTGCCTCCGATCTTAAACACTCGGCCATTGATGACCCTATTATATTAAATTAATATCTTAAACTGAAATTTTCACGACCTAAAAGACGGAGTTCTGGTTGCTGACATACTTACTCACCCGATGCCGATGAGCAAATGAAATCGGATTTGGATTGTCCTTAAAATGAGTCGAATTATAGGGTATTTCGTATGAAAATAGCCATGACTTTGACAACATGCAATAAAAAGGTATGGCTTTTGTCATACTTAAACTTCAGATGATGATGAAAAAGTATGTACATTTCAAAATTATGATAAGACAATTTTCAAGAAGATCTTTAAACAAAATATGCACAAAGAAATATTCACTACTTTATTTTCTAAGCACAGGCAGTCCAATATATTTGGCAAACGACAGAACAGCGACATGGTCATTTACTAACCTAATACTGATAAAACATGTGTACAAATTTAATTATTATTATTGTTATTATTATACCAGATTTATATAGCGCAATTAATGGTTACAGCTCTTAGAAGTTTTTAAGAAAATTTGATATTAAAAAAAAGAAACTAACACCGACAATCGATTAATGACTGTTTTTATTTTTTACTGAAAATCGAATGCCATTGTGTCAATTTAAGTTTCTCATCCTGTTGATAATTCCATAGAAAACTTAAAACCATATATCGTACCCAACTGAATTTCATCTTGTGTTGTTTTTATACCTCTCTCTGATTTGGGTACTGAAAAAGTAACATTCAATGTTTAACTTCAACAAAATTGTTGAAATACTTACTTGTTAATTAAATATAATAATATATTTCATGAGATTTGTAATCAATTTGAATAGCAAAGTACAGTTAGATGTCAAGCAGTTTGACATACCGTGCTACTTTTCCATTTAGCTAAACATGTGGACAATGACATTATGTAGCAAGTGTGAATTGTTGCCAGTGGTCACGGAATAATAACCTTATGACAGCTATGGCATTTCCTTCCATCCCAGGTTTAACTTTCAAGGCCCGCTTCATAGACGAAATTGCAAGGATGCTAGTTTTGTTTCGGGTAGTGTTACATCTTGGTGATTTCATGTCATACAGACATTAACATGGAGTACAATATGTTTGGTTTTAAAAGGCCAATTTAATGCTAGATTTCGTCCTTCGTTAAAGGTTTACTACATTAGTATCCGTCTTGAACTAATGGATACAGTCCCATATTATATCAAACTTTGTAATCTGTCGCTGCTTTTTTAAATTTTAGACTACACCTATTCAAACAAAAGTCTCGTCGTTCATTTTAGGAAAGGTGGAAAACTCTTTTTAATAAAATTACCTACCGTCATTTATCACCATGGGAGAAGTTTGTTTGTAAAGAACAATCACTCGACAGGGCACTTTATTAAGACAGATGATATATTGCTATCTAAAGCGTTAACTTGTTGTATAGGTTTAATTGTCCTGCTCAAAAACAGTAAAAGTGAACCTTTCCCAATCATTTATGAGCAAAGTCCTCCATGTCCTTTTGAGAATTTATTTTCCTTACTTAAAGGGTTCTTGTAATATTTCTTAAAATTCTTCAAAAATCTAACAGATCATGGGTTGCAGAAGGAAATATTGTCTTATTGAAGGATGTACGAAATCATTTGTTATCACCCCTGTTGCTGTGAAATATATTTAATATTCATTCATACAATTTTATGTTGCAAGCATTGTTTATAGCTACTGCGACAAGATTATTGTATCGTTCTAAAGTTTTCGTTACCTTTTTCGTATTGCTGTAACAACCTGATAAACATTTAATCTGTTTTGAATCAATTCATGTTTACATTTACAATTTACAAGTTAATCAATATCTGCAGTATCTCGTACTATATTTGCATCCCTTTTCATTTAACTGATATCAAGTTTCTTTAAAAATAAGCGATGTATTATTCAATGTAAGCCAAACTCTTTCTAAAGATGAAACATAATATGCACATAAATTCAACTTTTCATTGGTATCGCCCCCTTTTGTTATCATATCAGTAATTCTTCTGACCGATTACAGTTTACAATGAGAAAGACAATTATCAACGCAATTTGCGCGAAAGCATTATTCCTTCTGGTAAAGATATGACAAAATGACACCAAACAGCAAGTGCATTGTATTGTTTGGACGACATCGATAAATCATATTTCGTCTACTTTACCCTCAAATACAATACAAATTGATCTTATCTCTACTAAGGTCAGGTGTTTTTTTGCGCAATGTTTGCCATTATGAACCTTGACTTGACACAGTGCAGGTTTTTAAAAAATGTTAATGCTTTATTTAAACCAACTGGGCTTGATTCCTAGTTGTCATATCAAGTTTCATGGATATAAAACTCAACATTATTCCTATAACATCTATTCCCCACCTGGTCGAGTGTTGGAGGCTGCTGACTTCGACCACCTGGTCGAGTGTTGGAGGGTGCTTACTTCGACTTACATGCCTCTCACTGCTGTGGGTTCGAATATTGAATTATTTTATGTGAGAAAGCCATCCTGCTTACCACATACGGAAAGTTAGCGGTTCTACCCAGGTGCACGCCCGTGCCTGAACAAATGACCGAAGGAGCACCTGGAGTCTTCCTCCACAATCAAAAGCTGCAAAACTCTTTTGAGCAGCAGTCTATGTGTCAGCTGAGATGTTACAGTACATTATGTACACATACAATTTTAATGCATATTTTTTAATCATTCGAAATCTTATCAATAAATAAGTTTTTTGGTATATACTTTATATTCTGAGAAAGATCATTTCGATATTCAATAAATTCTATTAAACTGAAAGATGGCTGAAAGACAAGAAAATGAGTGGAAGTTGATGCTTATTTAGAAATCAGCACAGAGATCCTACAAGGACTGCCATGTTCCAGAAACGCAGACTCTCCAAAAATGAAGTCTTACACCAGTGTAGGGGCCTCCTTGGCCGAGTGGTTAAGGTCGCTGACTTCGAATCACTTGCCCCTTATCGATGTAAGTTCGAGCCTCACTCGTGACGTTGAATTCTTCATGTGAGTAAGCCGTCCAGCTGGCTTACGGAAGGTCGGTGGTCTGGTAGAACCACAGGTGCCCGCTCGTGATGAAACAATGCACGGAAGGGCACCTGGGGTCTTCCTCCACCATCAAAGCTGGAAAGTCGCCATATGAAAATCGCCATATGACCTATAATTGTGCCGGTGAGACGTTAAACCCAACATAAACAAAAACATATATAAAATATATGGATGTGTCCATGACTGATATTTACATAAAATACATAATTGGACAACAAGGTCAAAACAAACAAATAAAGGAATGCGGTTTGGTCCTGTTTTGGTAAGAAGATTGTCCGCATTCATCATCGTTTTAAGTCTGAAATTTAGACATAGGCTTTAAATCTCAAAAACTTCCTTTTGTACAAATCTTCATTGCTGAAACTTTGCAGAAGGTTGTTTTCTAGTATATGCCATATTCACGTCATTAAGATATGTACATGCTTTAGAAATGTATGGCAATAGGTAATGTTAGCATTTCAAAGTCAAACCTAAGTTTCTAACTTAAAATATTGATGAATCCACTAAAATGACATGTCCATACCGCATACATAAGTGTTCCAATACAATCAAACTGACCTAAACAAGTTAAGGCAAAGGAAATACAAGTCATTTTCGAAGTTTCCAAAAGTATCAATAAAAACATATATAAATTATAATATTTGCACCAAACCATACTATCGAAATGTTTCATAAAATATATAATAACTAGTATTTTCCTTATATTAATTATATCTCACTGTCAGAGATTTATTTACTTACTTCTGACATTTTAATTTTTATTGCACTAAAGGACACTTGAAAGTAATGTGATACTAACAAATAAATACGCAGAAAATGAGCTATAATATCGCGTTCCAACAGCATGAATGAACGAATATGGTCTCCAGTGACATAACTTGTAGTCATCGTAAATCCCTTCAGATGTATCTTACACACGCACGGTCACAATACGACCGTCCTTGTCAACGGTGTCTTAGGTTGTAAGGTCGGCCACCTTTTGTGCTATATTATACTAATTGCGTAACCCTATACCGCCAAAGTTTATGACACTTTAAAAGAGCAATACCGTCAGATGAATATGAGTAAAGAGTCGTAGAGCCGTGCTCAATCATTCATCTGCACGGAGAATAGAGCATTACCAAATGTGTGTAAATGATAAATAGGATTCCTTCAGGATGAGCACAAGTCAATATCAATTATGTCATGAATATCGCGATAGATCATTATTCATATGTAACCAGGTGTTTTAAATGTAAAGTCAGATTATATGAGTAGATTACATAACTAACGAAGACACTATAGTGTAAGTGGTTTCTAATGTGATTTCATACATCTTTCAGAGATTCTCCCTGATATCTGACAGAAATAAGAACATTTTAAAACTACGCACTATTAAGCGGACCTGTTTAATACTTACATACTTTGCTTATTTCCTTCATATCCATTTAAAATAAAAGCGCAACGAAAAGTTCGAAAAAGAATGTTTGGTGCAAATAGATGTATTTTAATCTAGACTGTAAGAATTTCAGGTTTCTATCACAACTGTAGTTTGCTTCTAGCACAATTAGAATTATGTAATTATTTCTAGATACAAATGATTCAAAATGTTATTTAGATATTACCGTAAAATTATATGACATGCATTATTAATGTGTAAAGTTCTTCAAGGTAAAACATTTGAATTAAAACATATAAATATAACAATAAATGACAGAATGGTTTCTGGTTTACATCTTCACACTTACTGGTATACGAGTGTTTTATTATATGTAGTTATTTCACAGTACCTCAATGCACCAAAGCGAATGATCAACTCAGATTTTACTGTTGGAGGTAGGACCAAATTACCAATAGTTCTTATAACCGCCTCGGTAGCCTAGTGGTAGAGCGTCCGCTTCGAGTGCGGGAAGTCGTGGGTTCGATCCCCGGCCGCGTCATACGTAAAAAATGGTACTAGTAGCTTCCTCGCTTGGCGCTCAGCATTAAGAGGGTAGTGCTAGGACTGGTCAGCCCTGTGTCAGTATAATGTGATTGGGTGGGTATCATGTTACGTGTCTACGGCATGATATTCCAGTGAGGCACTATAAAGTTGGGCATTGTGCTCACTGCTACAAGTAGGCACCGTCGTTTATATAACTGAAAAATTGTTGAAAAAGACGTTAAACCCGAACACACACGCACACACACACAATACACACTTGATAGTATCATCTTTTGTTTAAAATTTATCCTAAAATATACACACTCATAAATGAGTAAGGATTCGCAGTAAGCGGGCATGACGGAAAAAGGCAGACATATGCTTTAAGATAAACGGACAAATTTGTCTTTCACGTTTAGGCAACGTGTCTTGCATATGACGAAGTGTCTTACAGATGGTGATAGTCTAGAGTAAATCGCTACGCGTGCGAGGACTACTCTAATATGAGACTCCGTGATGTTTTTCTATCAAATCCTACACAAACGGGCGGAGTGCGTGGATATTTTTCAGGTACATACTAGTACCTGGTCGATTTTGCCCGTAAAAGGAATGCTCTTAGTGCTCTCACTTCAGACAAGTTATCGTGTACATTGGTATATATACTGATACCTCAGATTGACCCTATGTATATGTTTTACTGTATTCAGTCCGGTATTTTGTCACTAATGTAAGAGCTTCTTTCAGCAGGTATTGTTTGGTCTTAACTGTCTTGTCTAACTAATTAAAATTCAGGTATTTGTGAGGTTGACATGCCTAAAACGCGTTGAAGTGCCGAGTTTATTTCATGCAGGTTATAGACTGCTGCAAGCCTGTGTCTCTAATTTTCTACTTGCTTATGCCTGTTTCTTACATGCTTTGTACATTTTCATGTACGCTGGTGTTGTCACACCACTCCACTAACCCATCCGTTTATGTCCCCTTCTTTATCTTTTTTTTCTACATGTTCTTTTTATAAATTACCTGCCTTGCGATGAGTTGCTCTGACAGTGTTTCCTGTGTTCAATCAATCCAGAGCGTTACATTGACCTTTTTAACTGTTCCGAATATTATTGGAGACAAAACCATACTGGGTAAGTTTCCTTGTCCAGAAACTGTAACGGGCTAGCCTTAAAACAGACCATTCCTAAAAAGAAAAAAGTGCCGTTGTAAAAAGGTAGTTTTAGCTTAAATTCCTAAAGCCTTTGATTGTTACATCGAATTCATAGTCGTCAGCAAGACCATTGCCTTGGTGAATGCTGGAGCACTCTTCAATGCATTGGATTCGAAAACATCTGACAAAAGGACTAAGGGAGTCGGTAATCGCCAAAAAAGGTATGTACCTACATAAATAATGGACTTGGAATATGTTTTTCGGAATGGTATTCTCAATGTGAACCAAGAATTAAAAACAAGAAACACAAGCATTAAGAACGACGTCCAAAATGGAACAAAAAAAGTTCCAGTACAGTTAAGACCGGTATAGAAATACACGCATATTTAGTCATATAAAAGACGTAGTACATACAACTAAGTATAACTAGAATAAAAGACTTCTGATTCCAAACAATTTCCAGATAAACTTTAAACTTCTACTTTACTTATAATGTACAAATAGAAAGGGTACAGAGTTTTACAGACATTTCTTTGGAGTTCTTTTATGTTAGCTTACAGTCTTAAATAATAATCTAGAACATTTTTTTGTTTTTTTTCTTTGTTGGATTTAACGTCGCACCGACACATGATAGGTCATATGGCGACTTTCCAGCTTTTAATGGTGGAGGAAGATCCCAGGTGCCCCTCCGTGCATTATTTCATCACGAGCGGGCACCTGGGTAGAACCACCGACCTTCCGTAAGCCAGCTGGATGGCTTCCTCACATGAAGAATTCAACGCCTCGAGTGAGGCTCAAACCCACATCGATGAGGGGCAAGTGATTTGAAGTCAGCGACCTTAACCACTCGGCCACGGAGGCCCCTAATCTAGAACATTGCAAGCGAGTAACATCAATCAGTGATGCAATATAATATATACTTGTAACGTTTGTATTTGAACCTTGTTCCATTTCGGAAACAATGGCTCATTTTTTAGTAATCAAGTGATATCTTAACATCAAGGACTATTGTTATACTTTCATTTTATCAACAAGACTGTTTTAGTTTTCACTAAAAATCGAATGCTATGACATCAAAGAATATTTTAATTTGTCATATAAGGCCTTATGCTAAACATTTTCGACTGATTACAATCAAACTTTGACAGTGATCTTACAAGATGAATATCATTTGCATAAAAGTAATTAGACAGAAACATTGTTGTATGAGAAATGTAACATTTCATGGCAAGATCTTAAGGATGTGGGTATCATACAGTGATACCATTCATATAAAAATGTAAGGTTGAAGGTGACCTCAAAGCAATAGCGTCAAAACCTAATATGTTAAAGATCACTTACTTAGGACATTGCAAGCGTCTGACTTTTTTGAAATGACTCATTTACATATTGTTGTAAAGTAACATTGATATAATCCTACTCAATTACAGTTTAACAGTTATCCTTGGTTAGTACAAATATGTGCTCTAAAAGGTTAAATTGTGCTGCAGCCCTTTGAAATATACATTCAACAAATCATTTACTTTACATATGCTTGATATCCTTAGGACGGCCAGCACATATTTATGCAATCTCGCCAGGCATATGTATGTTTTTGACAACACAGAAAATGACGTCACTCGACCTTCAGCTATTTCCGGAAGTAAATAAAATGAAAGTAGAAATGCTAAACTTGAAAACGAAAGCCGCATTTTGATTCGTAGATTGTCAGGGGTCACGCGCAGGGGTCACCCCGTCTAAATGTATGCGCGTGTTCTTTTTTTTTTTTTTTTTTTTGCTATTGGGGAGCCAAATTTCAGCACTTTATTACGAATTGAAATTACCTGGGCTTTAGTACAGCATGTCAGCTTTTAATCTATGAAAAAATATTTGAGGTCTGGATAAACAGAAATCCCACAGGGGTCCGTAACGGACCAAGGGTACATCGATAATTTTGGAACTTCATCAAATCGCTAAAAATGACATTTTTGATGTTGTCTGAGAGTGTCAGTATATGCCTCAGATGTAAGATATAACCGTATTTGAGAGCTGCAGACCTAGACATTTCAGAAATATTTTCAAAATAAGTTTCGTATAATAAATGTTGTTTCTACGGAAGCGTGAAAGGGCCATCAGACGCTAATACGTTTTAGTACGTTAAGGCTGTGGAAAGGATATAGCATGTATTTTTTCTATGCATATGATAATAGAGTCCGTGTACAACCGTGAGCTTAAAATTTTCCCTTATACTATAAGTTAAAAAGCCGACTATGCATTTGAACCTAGTTATTTTCGCCCAAAACATATTCAGTGCATTAAGAACTCTATCGTTGGAAAATAAAATATTCAAATCATTTACTTGATCCAGTGTAATAAACAAAATGTCGGATTCAACAGAACACGAAATAAAATAACACAAATTCACAGTCTTGGACAATCTACATACTGTATGGTAATAATGTGATTTTTTTTTTCAACAAACGGTGGATGATAACGATCTGACATTTTATTCGTTGTAGTAACACTATAGCCTTGCAAGCGATCGGTCTTTCTAAATGAGGTGTCATCCTATAGAAATAATCTGACATGTCATGTCAAATGAACATGACAGTAATCATTACTTTATATTGAAACATTACGGTTTTAGTTTTCAAATGACGGTTGAAATGTGATATTTTCAATTTGCAATAATATGTATTCCTGTAACTAAAGATATTTCAAGATTATAAACTGATCAGCCATGTATTCTTGAAAGGGTTGTTATGAATATATTACTAAACAGGACAACAAAAATAAAGTCTGCAGCAAGTAGCACAATTATACCAAAGAACGATCTAAGCTACACAGAACATAAATAAACGATCAGAAACAAACGGTAGAAATGGACATTGTGCAAGTTTCGTACTTTTCCGCTGTAATATTTAACATGAAATATCTTTCAAAAATACGGTTGGCGCAGTGTAGTTGGAAAATATTTATTTATTTGGGTTTTACGGCACACCAACACAGTATAGGTTATATGGCGCCAAACAGGACTGAAAATTTTGGTTTCACATCTCATTTACATCGAAATAAAAACGAGGTATGGAATCAAAATTTGCATACCTGCTGGAATCACAGAGTTATAGCAAACCCAAAGTTGAAAAATAAGTTGTGTAGTTGAAAAAAAAGCTGTGTATGAATTTGGTAAGTGTTTTCCGTTGAAAAACTTAATTTTGAAGGTATGTTAAATTACGTAAAGGACCCATGAAGAAATGAAAAAGTTATGTCCAAAACTGGAACATGTGGTGTTTGAAAGTCTAGATGAAATGTGCTATATCTTTCAGGACCCAGTTGTTCGAAACTTTAACAGGCGATTAAGCTAACGATTGATTAACTTTTAAAGTTATATTATGACATTTTAGAAGACTCGGGAAAAGAAATGTATGAGTTGAGGATAAAGAATACTAAAAAGTCTTTGCAGTAAAAGCAAAACATCATGCAAATTATTCCCACCTAGACTAATATTCTGAATCAAAATTTAACAGGCGGTTAGTTTAACAGCCGGTTAAAGTTTCGAACAACTGGACCCAGATCTACTCCAAATATGTGGTATTACGGATTGAAATCATCTGAAGTGGTTCTTTTCTGCAAGTGAACATCAAACGAAAAATAAAAATATCTCATGAAAATGGCTGTAGTTAGAGAAGAGCCTGTCACCCGGTACCCATTTTTTTCCAAGCAGACAAGTGTCAAAGCTTTACAAAACTATACTTTGTATAAAACTGATACTTTAAGCATGTTAGGGTATATATAACCTGGATTTGCGTAGCCATTTACGATGCCGATGAGTTTGTATTTGGACACAGCAGTTGCTGAGGATCCAGCTTACAGTTTCAAAATGGTAGTTGAACCCGACTTGCGGGGGCATTTCATAATACTGTGTATAAAGACAATCTGTCTATAGGCCTAAATGCAACGTCCAAGTTAAAAAGGGACATATCTTTGAAAAAATGTAAACCAGAGACATGGACCTGGCATTTGGAGTCATTTCATGATGGAAAAGACGATCATGCAAAAATTAAAAGATAGTAAAAGTAGTTCCTGAGAAACTTGCATACACGCAAAACTTTCAACAAAATTTCTCGGTCAAAATGGGCCATTATTTTGATAGATGTTTGTAGAAGCTACGCAAACTGGCATGTAAGGTTATCAACTTAAGTGTGAAGTTGCTGTGCATCTTGCATATATACATTCGACACAGTTTGGGTCCAATCTAAGCTAGAGCAATGGCACTTGGTATCTTTGGACACCTAATGATGCCAAAGACTTGTGTTGAGTTCGCAAGCATGCTTACAGACCTCTGTTGCTTGGAAGCAAGAGCTAAGCCGATTTGACAGCCGACGTGAGAGAAGCAAACAGAATGTGAAAGTTGCTTTTAGAAGTGTATTTTAATTACGTGACAAAGCAGCAGTAATATATTTTTTCCTGTGGAAAATATAATGAAGATATTTAAATAACATCTACAAAGAAATATCTGTGTCTACTATTATCATATTGTGATATCTTTTAGATCAGTTAGATAGCATAAGATTAATATAAAAGATCAACTGAATTTTTTATGCATTAAATCTTTGATCCTTCTCACCTTCAAATGAAAGGACATTTGCATACATGAGTTTATCATTTTTATATTCAGTCTGAATTGATGTTGTTTGAGTATGGGTAAAAGTTAATGAGACTTTAATTATTCCTTTATGTTCCCTAGCATGTCAACGTGATACATATCAAATGAACAACAAGATTCAAGTAACAATGTTTCAAAACATCAGTAAAACAACATCATCTGAACACTATCGAACCCTTTCATTTCTGCAATTTAGCTTCGATAACATCTACTAATACTGCTAGTAAATAGAATTATTTTCATAAGGAATAAGACACTTTTCTGTTTTTGGTAAATATGGTAACGGTAGCCTTTTTGTATATACGGTATGATTTTGTTAGATTCATGATTTACTCATTAATTAGATGGCATACCTTAACATCGATATTTCTGTTTTGGCAGCAAGTGTTTGTAAGCCAATCTAATCCAGTCCTCTGTAACACTTGCATAACTAATGTCATAATTCTAAATAATATACTGGTAACTGATGTATTTATTGAAGACGAATTGTGTAAGTCAGTTAAGGAACAAGTTGGAAAATACAACAGAGATGTTTATGAACATGCTTAAGGTGATGAAGATATCTATAACATGTTAAATAAAACGACGATGGTGATATTGGTCTAGTTTAATCAGCTATTAAGGTAACTTAAGTTTAACTGTTGTTACTTCGAACTGCCTCTAGTTAAGGTAGTTCTGGACGTTTTGATCGAAATTGTTATTACAATGTAGAATTTGATTAAACTCTGATTTTTCAAAACTTCAGAATATACCTAGATAATTCAGCAAATAAAAAAGATAGGGTCGTGTGTTTGATTTTTTGCTAGACTGATTTGAAAAATAGGGACCTCACGCAATACTTCATAACAGGAGTCTATGGGAAAATCATAACATTCATAACATTTTCGTGTATAGAAATGTTTCTACAATGTAGATTTTGATGAAACTTCTCACAACTGTAAATAAAGACATGGCCTATGATTTGATGAAATAAAATGTATAGGTCCGTGTGCTTATTTTTGAGATATTTGACCATGATTAAAGTAAACCGGACATTCACGCTAATTTTAAGACATTATTTTGAATTATTTAACGTGTGATATGTTTTAATATCATATTTCGACTTTAGAAATATAGCAACAGAGCCACTGTAATAAATTTACTCACAGGTTGCGATTAATACATAAAATGATTTTCATTTCCGTACGCCGAATCCAGTCTTTATTCTACGTTTTCCGGAAAAATGACGTTACGCCATCACTTCCGGTTTATCAAACGTGCAGAATTACCTTAACGGATATTACGAAATTTTCTTAACCGTAATTCAATTGCGAGTTTCAACATGGCGGAGAAAGGTTAGATTTTTTTTTGGCTGGTTGTTACGGAATTTAATGTTTTATTTGAATTTGTTATTCTTTATTGCTATTAAAAGATAGCTGGATGGGACCGCTGAGGAGTGTGTCTGGGTGTGACCTGTGATCTGTTTATTCACTTTATTGGTCAAAAAAAAAAAAGTGTGAGCGAAATTTCTATGAGCGACGTCATAATAATATAAGTACTTCGCCTCCAGCAATAGAGATCAGTGTGAGCAGTACGATCTACTAGTACGTTCGATCACGCGTATGTGCAGAAATACTTACTATACTATACAATAGCAGATTATCAAACTAGGCCATTTTCATATTGTCAAGTTTATTTGATGTCCACTTTCTACAATCAGATACTTTCGAGTACAAACTGTGACTTCACATAAAATATTTCTTAATATTACTCATCATTTACTTGTAACATTTTGTACTGCTAATACCTACATAATTATAGTGATTTATTGTGCATCACATTTGTTACGTGTGAATAGAGAACAACTAGTTTATTCTCGAGGTTAAGGAGAATAAGGAACTATTTTATTTTATCCTTTACCGCTTCTTTGTTTCCTATAGCATCCTTTCACACATAATCTATCGCTATTCTTTAAACAATCTGCATAAAATTGGTCACAGTATAGAGTACGTGTATAGAACTGGTCATAATATTTATCACTGTTCTCAAAAATACCTGTAGACTTGGTCATAATATATCGTTGTTCTGAAAATACACATACACAATTTTAAAAGATATTCATAGAACTGGTCATATTTTATTGCGTTCTTAAAAGATATAACACATAATTGACCATGTTATATTTCTTTTTTTTTAAATACCAATATATTGCTGTTCTTAAAAATACTAATAAAGCTGTTTCTAATATTTATCACTGTTACGGAACTGTTTAATTTTCATTGATGCTATTAAAATATACATGTACCTATAGATATTGCTGTTCTTAGATTGTTCATTATCTATTGCTATTATTGAAAAACACCAATAAGACTGGTCATACAGTCTATTGCTTTTTCTAAAACAATTCCTTCAACATTGGTCATTAAATCTATCACTGTTCCAAACCCACACTCAAAGAAATGGCTATATCAATGATACCTGCATATCTGGTCATAATCAATCGCTGTTCTTTAACCCTTAGCCTGCTAAATTTCTAAAACGGACTGTTCCATCATTCAGTTTGGGCAATACCATCTATTATTCGAAGGGGTGTTCACTGAAAATTTACTAACTGAGTAGCGAACAGTGCAGACCATGATCAGACTGCACGGACGTGCAGGCTGATCTTGGTCTACACTGGTCGCAAAGGCAAAACCAATCACCGCCAGCAGGCTAAGGGTTAAAGAAACATACATTTATATATTTGGTCAAAAGCATATGCTGACCTTAAAAGATACCTAAAAACACAAAAGGCTAGTTATTCATTAACCAAACGAGTAGCTGAAACATTTAGTCGCATCTGACACATCATTTATTGCATGTGGCTTTTCTATTGAAATCTTCACTTTCATTTATTTAACAATTTCCATTTTAACAAAAAAAAACAGGAACATAACCTTTTGGTTCAAAAGTGCATTTAGAAGTGTATAAGAATCAAAGTACATTCAGGTAATAAAATTAACGTTATTACTTTTAGATTGGTGCTACTATCCCTGTTAACACTCCTACAACTTGAAAAAAAAATGTAATGTTTCATTTCTAAGGTATTTCTATGAGACGATAAAAGCAATAAAATTTAGGAAACATGTTAATGTAAGTAGAGTGCTGGTAACAGGCAAGTATGTGCTAGCATAACTGCTAGAACAAAAACACGAAAAAGTGTTCTACGATACTGTTACTTCTTTTAGGATTAACAACTAAGTTCTTGTAACATACAATATTACGAGTGACTTAAAATGCAACTGGCTTCGGAGTTACACTTTGTAAATGAAACAACTAAGAGGCGATTGCTTTTGGTTAAGCGCTGTTTTTCAATAGAATTTCAGTAATAAATATAACGGCGGGCAGTTAATCTAATCAGTATTCCTAGATTCTGTTCTAGAAAGCAGAAAAAAAGTTGGCGTAGGGTATGTTTTATTTGTGCTTTGTAAGACAATAGTTTCCCAGATCATATTTTTCACAAGTGTGAAAAAAGGGATCCTATTTCTCACAGCTGTGAAGTATGGGATCTCAACACAGTCACATATGTCACATTTCCTGTGAAATTTGTGATCGATGCAGGACTTTTATGTGATATGAAATCATATTCTTCACAATTCAATATTAATATGTAATTTTACCAAAAAAATGTTGTTTCTCTTTTACATCTGGATCGCTTTTTTCCCCCACATATTGCTAGTTTATATATTCTGAAATGTATTTACCGTAAGTCGCATGCTATTGTGCTCGTTTCCATGGAAACTTATCCATCATTTAGGGTTAAAGTGTATTAACTTACGAAACATTTTAGGGAGTTTTTGCGAGCATGTTGATAGACGCTGTCACCGTAGCGGTGCAGGTTCGTTCCCGGCTAGTGCTAAAATAATTTGTAATTTATGTTCACTATGGTACATGACCGTGTATTTGGCCTCCTGGGATTGCCTGGAAAATGAGAAATTTTTAGATAAGCAAAAATATTTACACTTATACTCCAGTCACACATACGGCGCGAATAGCTACGTCTAGCCACGGATAGAAACGCAGTAATCCGTACCTGTGTCGTACGGATTAG
Organism: Mercenaria mercenaria; assembly: GCF_021730395.1. Taxonomy (NCBI): domain Eukaryota; kingdom Metazoa; phylum Mollusca; class Bivalvia; order Venerida; family Veneridae; genus Mercenaria; species Mercenaria mercenaria. The sequence continues at coordinate 42,416,179 of NC_069370.1, forward strand.
TGCGGATTGGTACGCATTGATACGGATTACTACTTTAAGGTACGTCTTAGGTACGGATCGATACGGGTTACTACGTTTCTATCCGTGGCTAGACGCAGCTGTCCGCGCCGTATGTGTGACTGGGGTATTATGTAGGCCATGTGCTACAAAGTGTATGCACCCCACTCAGAATACAACCATGATAGAACTGGACAACGCAAAATCAACTGCGTAGAGTCCTACAGCTGCAGGACAGACCATGGACGAGATCATCGACTCGACAACGCGGCATATCTTCTTTCCTCTTAAAATAAAATAAAATGTAATCAAAGTCATGTTCTTACTGCGCATCAATCTTGAAATTTCATTTAGAAATGACAGTATCTTAGATAATCGTGCAAAGAATGTAATACTTGACAGCTCTTCCACTTGTTACTATATTTATTGGGCATAGTTGCATGGAAATAAAGCAGCGCTTGTTGTATCAGCTGCAAGTGTGTTAACACTAGGCAGTTTTATTATATGCAACAATTATCATTGATTGCTGCATCAGTGTAAACACGCTAATGCATACCCGTAACATCCAACGCATTTCACCCACCATTTCAGTTGCCAACTCACATTTTCAATGTCGTCATAAGCTTCATGTGGACATTTTTAGTCAGTTCGCATAAAGCTCCAATATTTGTATTTGTAAATATAAATGAAATAATAATATTAGCAAGAATTTGTAACAGAGTTACCAAGGTCCCCCGCCTAAGGACATTTTTCATAAAACATACTGCATGCCAATACAGCATCAAAATAACAAGAGTACCAGAATGTCACAATAGTATGTCCGTCATGTAGATGTTACAGAAAAATATATTCTGTATAAGTTCGGTAGACAGTAAGCCAAAACAATGACATATCCAATTCTAACAATCCAGGTTAAAAAGTTTCAAGAATAAGCTATTTATAGTAGCAACAAAGGGAAGTCAGTTTTGTTTTTCTAAGACCACAAAAAAAATTCCTTACCAGAAAGAGATATCTAAAAATTCACCTAAAATTTGAAAGTAGCCCATAAATATGTTGTACCACAGAAAAGTGGTCTTGATTTTTCCCTACGGTCAATTATAAAAAAGTTACAATATAAGTTATTTATAGTCATAACAAAGGGAAGTTAATCTTGAAAAAAAAAACATTCCACACAATAATCCTTACCAGGTAGCGATAGGTCAAAATACACCTAAAAATTGGATGTAACACAGAAGGACGCAGCCTATTTCTATGTCCCCCATTTTTACTTCGAAAAAGGCGGGGGACAAAAAGAAATATTGACATAAAGCTCTAACAGCAGTAGCAGTAGTAAGAGCAGAAGCAGCAGCAGCAGCAGTAAAAATAGTGGCAGTAGTAGTAGTAGCTGAAGCAGCAGCTGCTGCAGTAGTCGTAGCCCATGGGAAGCGTTATGCTCTGTGAGCTTTATGTGGTCTCTTAATGCGGAACTGAGCTTCGTAATAGTTAATCTTTATCGATATAAGGTTTATGATGTCTCCCCTTTAGGGAAAAAAACAAAGGTGATACTAGTATGCAAAACAGAAGTTTGGTACCAGGCGGTCGTGCTAGGAATTATGGTTACAGACAGACGAACGTCGACGGCAAAATGATACTAATCCTAACTGCTTTACAAGATGATGACGATGGTGAAAACATGACGCCATATATGCGTGGTAACACTAAAAGGCATAAACATGTGATTCTCTTGTTAACCCTTTGACAAACACCTATGTCACACATGAAAATGTGAAGAATTGGATTTATTCTTCACATGTGTGAGAAAAATGTGATCTGGGAAAAATTTGGTCTTGCAGTGTTCTGTAAAGGTATACCTACCGTTTTCACATACTAACTCTTGTGGACAGATGAGGAGGTCACATGTTCTCTGTGCAACGTTTTATTGAAAACTGCAAAGAACTGCGTACAAGTCCTCAGCATACCAAATGCAAGCATAATTTTTATAATGTATGTATTTAACTTGTACATGTATTACTGGGAATAAAAACGTTTAAACTAAATATATGTTTTTAAAAGTAAAACAATTTTATACATGACTCGCTTAAACCGAAAATTACTTGACTTGTCTTGTCTCATCGGAAATGCCACGCAATAAAAGAAAGGGCTTACACGTTTTATTGTCAGGTGACTACAGTAACATCCAGTTCACATTTATGCTGGGAAAATATAACACAAAGATAAAAAGCTACGTCCAATCGTCCCCTTTAAGCAAAGTCTTTCAGCAGTGTATGTACGGGAAGGTACATAAGAGTTTTATTTTTATTTTATTTTGTTGGGTTTAACGTCGCACCGACACATTTTAGGTCATATGGCAATTTTCCAGCTTTAATGGTGGAGGAAGACCCCAGGTGCACCTCCGTGCATAATTTCATCACGAGCGGGCACCTGGGTAGAACCACCGACCTTCAGTAAGCCAGCTGGATGGCTTCCTCACGTGAAGAATTCTACGCCCCAAATGAGGTTTCGAACCCACATCGATGAGGGGCAAATGGTTTGACCCGGTACATAGAGATTCGTAAACACAAACACATAAAGAGATGTGCGAGAATGCCTTGAAACGGCCAAAGGAATAAGTAACTGGGGAGTCCAAACTATTTTAATAATGTTCCAAAGTGAAATAACATCGCTCAGGTGTGATAACAGCAAACGTACAATGTACCAGTTTACAGTTTACATGTATAATAACATACAAAGAGGCATTTGCTTTTTGTTATTAATACCATGTTTGAACAGCATTCGGACAAAAAAAAATTAAAAAAAGAAGAAAATATGAATATTCAAAAACCAATAAATAAAGTCATTCGACTGTAAGATCCCAAAATTATGTGAAGTAATACCGATTGTTTCAACTGAACACGATTTAACCTTTAGCCTGCTAAATTTCTAAAATGGACTGGTCCATCATTCAGTTTGGGCAGTACTACTTATTATTCAAAGGGATGTTCACTGAACATTTACTGACTGAATAGCGAACAGTGCAGACCATGATGGGTCTGCGCTCGTCTCAAAGGCAGAATCACTTGCCACCAGCAGGCTAAAGGTTAACTCAGGAACGAAATATTTTACAGATTTATAACTTCTTAGAGACAGTAGAAAGAAATGATAATTTTCAAATTTGTCAGAAAAATACGTATTTACAACTCCTTAATTATATCTTAATGAACAAAACAAAGATGTAGTGTAATCTTCTGCTTGCAATTACGTAATAATGGCTGATGACATGTACAGAATACCTGTAAATTTTGCGAAATCATTCAAATAACTTTGTCTGCTTTTTTTAGTTAAAAAATCAATGCTGTTTTAACTGTATCTGTCTCGTTTGAAGTTGAAATCTGTCTAAATTACTGGAATTATATACGTATTCATTTCTTGTGAAAAGAACTGTCGAAATATCTCCTCAAATATATACATCAAAACCCTCATTAGACACTTATTAAATCTAAGCACCAACAAGGTATGAGCAATTAAAAGTAATTTATTATCGCTCACATAACGGCTGAATAATGGGAAAAAGATGAGAATAAAAGTTTGAAACATATGTTTTGAATAAGCATGTTACAAATATATTATGTTGATGGATTTGTATAGTGATTTCGTAAGATGGGTCAACACTTTTTGAATAACTGTGTTTAGTTTTTGGCGGTACAGTATATTCAAGGGTCGAATGCTCAGACACTTTATTAACATTTTTAGAAACATCAGTTACCTAAAGATGCTGGGACATTACGTTAACAGATTAGAAATGTTTACCAGTAAACGGATTTTTAAAAGAGACTCAAGCGGTAGCCTTTTGGCATGATAACAAAAAGTTCTCAATAGCAAAAACGTAAGAGCAAAAGCATGTTAAGTTAAAAAATACATCTCACATAACAGAAAATCAGATAATAAATTCAAGTACAAGAAACACGTGGTGCACACTGAGAAGAAAACTTATACAGAAAAAAAGTTTTATTTCAAAAATTTAGAAAATAACATTATTGGTAAAAACACTCCGATGTTAGCTTTTTAATCTATTTTTTTTTTAATCTGTTATTAAAATAACCCTATAGTACAGCAACAATAACATGAATCCCCTAAAATTACAGCACATTGAATTATGTTCGAACTACTTTCTTTATTTCGTTTTTTAAATATTCAAAACTATTTGTAAAATCCGAAATATTTCATGTATGAATAATAAAGCAAGTTATTTAATTATAAAAATTTAATAATTACAGTCAACAATATTTAATTACATATTACTGTTATGGCTCTACTCCCTAGATAATAATAGTTTATCAGGTGTCTAGCGTGACCTTAAATAAAAACAGCCCCGTGCCTGTCCTGACAGAAATTACTGTATTTACACCATATATCAGTCAAGGATTTTAGCTCTTAACAATATTCTTCCGCTAAAACCACTAAAAACAAGCCGTAAAACACCCGGAACAATACCGGCATTTAACCCCTGCTTGATTTAGTGCCTAATGTGACGGTTTATATTTAACTGTTAATTCGTGACTGGTTTCAAATGTCAAATTTTCTGAAACTGTTTGTGGTTATGGGTATTAGTGTCAAAAGGAGCACGGAAGAAACACTTTTTCATGTTTGGGAATTTTAGGCATTTTTTAGTTTTGGAGCAATCCCTTTTGCGACCTGCTGTGAATTACTTTTCAAGAATGTCAACTTAAGTAAAGGAAATGTACATTTAAAGAATATAAATCTTATTCTTTTGAATCAGTTTGATCATTTTCTCTAGGCGGATTAACGAAAAAAATATATCAAAAGAGTCTGTCATACAGTAGTCAGATTAAGGAAGGTCTATCACGTTTTTACAGATCTAATATATTTTCAAATTAATTTTCAATTTTATTGTCCTGCTGCATAAAATATCGGGTAAAAACGTTCACATCTGCAAGGGAATTATTCAGTACATTCTAAAGTGACATTTTTTTTTAAAAAAAATGAAGTAAAACATCTTTATAAATCAATAAATCAACTGCAATTGCATACATACTAAATAAATCAACTTCAAAATTATTTTTACTACTAAACACTAGTTCAAATGTTTACATTTTTGCAATAAACATCAAATGTAAAAATAGGATTCCTTTAAAACAACAATTTAAAGAAAACGGTTCAGCTTTATTAAACCATGATAAACAGACTATAAAATCATGCAAGAAAGTCTTAGAATATTTTCAGTTTTATATATAGATCAATCGTTTTGCACCCGAACCTTCATACTTTTATTTTATCAAGTGAATTTCAACTTCTTGTACGATCTAAGGTAAATAAGGCACCTCTTTATCAAAATAATCTCAATGGTATACGAGTCAGCTCACATAAATGTGCCTTGTCTATGCCTTAACGTTACATTAATGTGTTTTTGCCAGCATGGTTCAAAGCAAATTCATTAGTTGGTTTTCTTACCTAACTGTGTAACTTCTCTCAAAACAGCTGCCACCTTTTTCCCTTGTAAACATTTTGTTGTATTCATTATCATAGTAAATTTTACGACAATTAACAAAATTTGATTCAAATAGCTCTTTTAATAAATAAAGTTCTGATATTTGAACGTTATCCTAAATCAGAGATGAGTATCGATTAGTTTAAATATTTATTTCGGAAAAAAAAACAACATTTTAACTACATTTCACAAACAGGACACGAAAGGGATAAGAACGAAAGAAGGCTTCTAATACCCGTTGCACAAATAATTCCGGATTTTTGTGGAGGTTGATTTTATTCATTTTGCATATCAAGTGGTAAAAGCAAACGAGGTCTAAATGCATATAAATATTAAAGTAGATAGATTTCTTTCGCTCTCATCTCTAGATATCGCCTCAGTTATCGCATAAATATTATACTCTATATCGAACAAAAAGAGTTATTTTATCATTGCAAGAAGAGAGCATCAGTATAAGTTGGTTAATAAATGATGTTGTATAAAAAGCAAAAAAAAAACTGTGTAAACTTTTCAAAATTTCTTGTAAGATTTCAGTTTGTGATAGAATGAATAACATTCTAACTTAAATATGATAGAAAGGTTTAAAAATGCACAAAAAAGAAATCCCACGCATCTATGGTTTTAATAGCTATTTCACCGGTTGCCTAACTTTAGAGAGAATAAACAGAAAATAGATAACCTGGCAAATATTGACAGCTACTGTTAAAACAGTCACCGCCCACTTTCACAATAATAAACTCGACAGGTAGGCTGTTCTTCACCCGATATTAAAGCGCAAAGGAGAAAATGTTTACCTGCAGATAAAATACATTAAACTCGTCGGTATCTTTGAAGGGGTCCATTGAAACATGATCATTTGTCGTTTGGTCTTGTTTTGACGCAGACGTATTATAATACTCTCTCTTGATGGAGGGAAAAAAGGTAGATCGATAAACTGGATAAATGCCGTTATTGTGGCCGGAATCGATATTTATCTGCATATCCAAACGGCATTGCAATTAGTTTTGCGTCTGTATACGGATACAAAGAAGTCAGGCACATCGTATACACGAGATAACGATGTCCGGCTGTTGAATAATTTCAAATGTAACGGTTCGGAAAAGGTGGAAGTTTTGGCATATTTACGTTCAACATCATATGGCGCCCAGCGTCATAACTGAAGTGTCCATGTGTTCCTTAATTTAGATATAGGATAACAAAGCATACCTTTTAAAAATAATCCTCACATCTGTTGGAATCTAGTTTACTGTTACGCTTATTCATTTATAACAACGTTTATTCATTTAAAACATTTTCAAAAATGCGAAAAACTGAGTTTTGCAACTGAAAAAGATTTTTAATTAATCAAAATATGATTCTGAACATAAGGCGCGTTTTATGTGCATTTGGTGTTATTTTTCAGGTCAATTTTGACAGCAGAGTCATTAAATAGAGTGAGCAATGCACTTTCAGTAATTTTGTATGAACAGACTCAATGAAACCAAGTCTGCTGCTCCTAAAGATCTTCTCATTTATTTATCTTTAAAATTAAATATTGTTAAACCTTTACACTGCTAAATTTCTAAAATGAACTGGTCCATCATTAATTTGGGCAGTACCACTTATTATTCAAAGCGGTGTTTACTGAAAATTTACTAACTGAATAGCGAACAATACACTTGCCGTTGGCAGGCTAAAGGTTAATTTCTAAATTATAACGTGCTCCGTGTTTTGATCTCTAGGTTTATTAACGCGATATATTAACTTTTTTGCTTATTTAAAATGACTTGTTTTGTTTTGAAGTCTTGGTATATGTTGTGTAAGCACAGGCCACGGATAACTCCTGAGGCTATACAAAAAATTGCTTCTCCATAAATTGATTATCGGATTTCCCATCACTGTTGCGGGTTCGAAACCTCCCTTGGGATGAAAAACTCGTTCATGTAAGGAAAACATCCAGTCGGCTTACGGGAGGTCGGTGGTTCCATCAAGTGCCCGCTTCGCAGCTGAGGTTTTCCTCCGACATTTACAGCATGACCGGCGTTAAAACAAACAAAAATATAATTGGACCGTAGTGGGTTAGTAGAAGTGAAAAGACAGAAATGAAGAAACAGCCTAATGATGTCAATAAAAAATATCTAGTCAGACAGAATTTAGCGCCTGGGTCGCATTTGAAATAATAGCCCAAAAATCACTATTCTAATTGGGTTGTTGCTGATATGTTTTTTTTTGTCCTGTAAATAACTGTGTTATAAAGACATTCAAACTGAATCTGTCTGGACTCTTGAAACATAAAAAATATTAGTAACGCTGTTCCAAGAACTGTTACCATAAACCTAAAGTGTGCAATATGCTCTGCATAAATGTTATCATAAACCGTATAAAAAGTGTGCAATATGTTCGCAAAAATGTTATAAATCGTACAAAAAGTGTGCAATATGTTCCGCAAAAATTGTATCATAAACCGTGTGCAAAGTGTGCAATATGTTCTGCAAAAATGTTATCATAAACCGTACAAAAAGTGTGCAATATATTCCGCAAACATTGTATCATAAACCGTGTGAAACGTGTGCAATATGTTCCGCAAAAATGTTATCATAAACCGTACAAAAAGTGTGCAATATGTTCCGCAAACATTGTATCATAAACCGTGTGCAAAGTGTGCAATATGTTCTGCAAAAATGATATCATAAACCGTATAAAAAGTGTGCAATATTTCCGCAAACATTGTATCATAAACCGTGTGCAAAGTGTGCAATATGTTCTGCAAACATGTTATCATAAACCGTACAAAAAGTGTGCAATATATTCCGCAAACATTGTATCATAAACCGTGTGAAACGTGTGCAATATGTTCTGCAAAAATGATATCATAAACCGTACAAAAAGTCCGCAATATGTTCTGCAAAAGTAAACATCATGCTGATCTCACTTGATCTTTATTTAAATTTTGCCGATCTCATTATATCTTATATGTCTTTTACATAAGCGCAAATAGGAAACTGCATTACACTTAAATAGTTTCCAAACGCAATCACTGTCATAAATAACCAAAAGCGTAAAAAGATATGCAAATAGCTTTTCAAATGTCTTATCTCGTGGTTTTTATGCAGACGGATGCGGTATCTGCGTATTTATATCTTGAAACGTTATTGAAATGGAAGCTTATAGTAATAACCATCTTGTTGCTTTAGATTTATGGGCTGGTTAATAATAATAATTGTACATAACTTAATTGTTAACTAATCTATATGGTACATTTATGACGACAAAATTTCAACTCATGTCAAATGCGCTCCGTAAATCCTACCACATTATTGTTAACGTTCATTTTTGAATAGGTTTCTAAAAGTTTTTATGATGCTTTACCTCTCTTTGATATAGCTTTTGATAGGCGCAAGAAAGGTTATTTATGGGAATCTTGTTATATTTAATTTATTTCATATTCGACCTCGTGCTATGTGCAGATTTAAAATCGGAGAGATAACATTGCCCTAAATTGCCATTAAAGCGGTGTGCTTGGCCGCACTTTTTAACGTGAATATTAGCATAAATTTGTAATTGTTACAGTGGTTACAATAAGAGCTTTTATAGCAACAAAATGCGTTTGTTACACCTCAGATGCTTAATACTGAAACACCCTCGCAATGTTCATTTCCTTATTTCGGATGTAATGGTTTTTCGACGGTATAGGCATCTGTATTTACTTGTAGTTAATTATATTTTTATGGAAATTTTCTAACCTTTTACAAATATAAATTTTATTCGGCGTTTGACTCTGCTTTTATTTCAAAACTGGTTATTATTATATTTTTATTAGTGTATTGACATTGAGTCCACTTTTTGCCACCTTAAGTTAAAGAACTTTAATCTTTTCTTTTAATCCAAGTGCAAAAAAAAAATCTGGCGTGAACGAATGTATTATAATCAATTACATTTACCCGTATCTACAATCTATACCCAAAATCTATACATTAAACTTTTCGTTACATGCATCTGACCCTTCAAGACTTTTGAGGTAATATAGATCTAAAGATCTGCGATTAACTCAACGAACATTGATATTAACCCAAAGAACACGCTTTTCAACAAAAAGAATGCTGGTTATCACTTAAACCACGTAAGTATCGAAACAATGAATCATTGTTAAACAACAAGATGCTAAGTGCAGATAGATATGTGATATTCTGCAGTACTGTTCCCTCCTCAACGGAAACATTTTTTGTGTATTGCACTGTCAGATCCGAAGATAAAACAAGCGGTCTGAAAGATTTGAAAAATAGGTTCTTCAAAGGTTTGATTGAATTAGTGCAGAATAATTGCACTATAAATAATGCTAAATGTTACAGATCTGTAGAGTTCATTGCAATGTTTATTTATTTGACCAAAATGTTTGTTTTGTTATACGTCCGTATATTTGTATATTTTAATAGTTAAGAAAATGATAAACGTTACAAAAATGGATATAGCTTAACATAAAAAACAACTACGACATGAATGACTAACGCCCCCGAAAAAGAGTCCCCTTGTCTTTGACCTGAACAGCGCAGGAATTGACCTGAATCATGCGCGAAACATTATGCACCGTGCTTTAATTGTATGTAAAGTTTCATTGGATCCCCTGAATCGTATATAGGTTGAACTTAACACTGATTCTTTGTTTTTGTTGCATTAAACAACACACCGACACAATTATAGGTCATATGGCGACTTTGGTACTGATTCTGAAGGACAGTGAGATTACCATTCATTCGGATGCATAAAAAACATAGAGAAATCATAATTAGGAAATAAATCTTTTAACCAGACTCTTCAAAATTTGTTATAATCTGACTTTGAGAAATAGATCATAAAAATACACTGGTCCTATGTTGGCTCTTAAAATTATTTCTGAGTCTATTGTTTCTAATTTCCAATTTCCATTTTGACTGGATTTGCGGAGCATTATCAAGTTAAGTCACGGACGGGTACATGGATAAAACCACCGACCTACTGTAAACCGGCTGGATGGCTCACATCAAAATATTCTACACACCTGCGAGGTTAAGACTCCACAGCGGCGATGTGTAAACGACACGAAGTCAGCGACTTTAAATTTAACCTCTTGGCCGCGGAGCCCCATTCCCCACCCTGTGTTGAATGGAAGCAAAATATCTCAGGCTTTGTGAAATTCATACTAATAGTAAACATTCAGTTAACTTATTATATACATGCTTTCGTATAGTTTTAAAATTGTAATGTGTTGCCAAAGTTAGTAAAACGTTAAACAAACAAACAAATGCAAAACAAGTTTTTGACAGAAAGACAAAAAAATATATATAGTTGTAGACATTTGGTATGAAAGCACAATAATTATACACAACAGTGTTCAATGTCAACTTGTATATAGTTCACTATGCAAAAACAACAACAACATGAAAACTGTGCATACAAAAAAAAATCAAATTCGTAGGAGAAAGAAAAGCTAAAAATATAACCCAAGAAATTTAGACTTTTTTTTTTTTGCTTAACATAATTCAAGACCCGTTGTAACATCTCAAGTGATCATTGAGGGTTTTCTTTACAAGCATTCAACTTGCAATATGTGGTGTTTCTTTCCATCAGAGATCGCAAGGTCAATAAATTAATTTAAATGTAGGACAGTAGCGCGATAGGAATGAAGGAAAATACAAGTTGAGACCACATAAAACTTCTTTTTGGCAGTTGCGCGCCGTAAATATGCCACTCTGTATAAAATACATACTGCCAGAGCTCGAGTAATGAATAGATTTTTTCCTGTTGGCTTAAATAGCGTCTTAAGTGTATGAATGTATGAATTGGGCCGAGATAGAAATAGTTGAGAAACGAAAAAGAAAAATGAAAGTTATATAAAAAGAAACCAACTTTCTTAACGCAAAAAAAAAAAAATATAATTGTTAAACAGATCTGTTCATGTTTTATTATAGCATATATCTGCAAAGGGGATTTAAAGGCTCATAGTGCGTTTGTTTAAACTGTGGCTGCCACATTTTCCGTTATGGACATAAAATATATTTATTTCTTGTAAAATCTTATTTCCGATAATTGTTTTCTCTAATATTTGTTTAATGTTTGAATATTGACGAACACAGAAAGGAGTTTTATTGAATCTATTGTTTTTATTACCTCCCTTTATGGCTCTAATTGTGAATGCTCATGCGCAGTATTAAAAGTAGCGTTTTTTCTACCCATATAATTATGTATAACATCTATTTGGGTAGCTGTTACATCTGTTTTTGACATAAAATTTAAAGCCTTGTGGGACCATTTTAAAGACCTAGTTAATCCTTTCTATTTTCTTGTAAAAAATCCTAGTAGAAATGCATATATACGTAGTCAGAATATTCAAAAAGTAAAGTATCAACATGAAGTGTTCTATTATCTGGAAGTGTTGTGCATCGGATGCTCACATTTTCGCTAGGTGCTGTTATTATAGTCAATGCACATGGTTATATTTGATTGGGTTCCACTAAATCAGCTGAATCAACCGTGTTTCATCCTTCTATAGCCACTATGATAAATGTAAAATAATCCAACTCTTGCCTTTAAAATTCCTTCAATATCGATCAACTTATACAATATCAACTCGCACTAATATCAATCTATTCAATATCAACTTATACAATATCAACTTACATTAATTTCAATCTATTCAATATCAACTTATACAATATCAATTTACACTTATATCAACTTATATAAATATTAACTTATACAATATCAACTTATACAATATCAACTTATACTATCTAGCAATTTATTCAATGTCAACTTATACAATATCAACTTATACCAACTTATACAATAACAACTTCAAGTTCAAATTTTATTGCAAATTTTCGGCAGATCCTTGCCTTTGGCAATACATACAAACCATAATATATAACAACATATTCAATATCATCTTTTACAATACCAGTTCATATACTCTCAACTTAACTAATATTGATTTATTTTATTTTTTACCATTTTAAAGACATGGATATAAGCTCTAAAACATATATAACCAATATGATGTACGTCTAAGCTATGTCCCTGAAAGAGCCTCAAAACCGAGGCATTGAATTCTTCATGTGAGGAAGCCATCAAGCTGGCTTACGGAAGGTCGGTGGCCGGGCCGTGCTGAAATAATGCACGGAGGGACACCTGGGGTCTTCCTCTACCATTTAAGCTAGAAAGTCGCCATATGACCTATAACTGTGTCGGTGCGACGTTAAACCCAACAAAAAACAAAAACAAAAAATATCTTTGAAAAGTGCAAGGAAAACGCTCATTTCGACGGATAAATATCAAAGTGTGCATAACGTACATTATTAAGAGAAATAAAAAGGTTTATTACCATTGTTAGAAATAATCTAACATCATCCGTCTTCATAAATTGTTTCAGAAGAATACTGCTGAAACTCAGAAACAAAAATATTCTGAAAACAACATGTAACAAGTGCTAGTGTAACCGCCAATCTGATTAAAAGGACAAACCATTAAGCAATATGCAGTATGCAGATAAGAATTTATGGTCCTTGTCTCTAAAACTAATTTTAAGCTAGTGTGAAGGTGTAGCAAGTAGTTTGGCTATTACTCAAGTAGTATTTAAGACAAGTTTGTCTGAATAGACATGGAAAGAAATAAAAACAACATATTCACATACTGTAGAATCATTTAAATTCATGGGCATAAAATTTCGTGGTTTTTGTCTAAACGGCAATTTCGTGGGGATTTGAATTCGTGGATTTCAACTTTTGAACATAAAATTAATGGGAACTTTACTTTTTCGTTGGGATTAAATTTCGTGGATTGACTCAACCATGAAATCCACGAAATTTGGTCCCCCACGAATATTAATAATTTCACAGTAGTCAAAAAGGGCCATAATCTACAGATCATGCAAAACAGAGTTGCGGTTCTTGTTCTCTGTCGGATTTCTTCATGAAGATGAGCATTGTAACATGTTGTAAGACCATATCTTCAACTTGAGAAAAGCCGAAAACACAGACTTTTGCAGAAACACACATTTCAAAGTACAAAGAGGACATGTAAAACAAAGTTACAAATAACTTTTACGATCAATGTTTCATGCTTTTTTAAAGAAAACAAAGACATGTGTTCCAAATCCAATTGAATTTTTATCCATAACAACGAAATTGCGAAAGGGTTTGGGCTTCTTGTATGTAAAATCGTGGATATATTAAAACAAAAGCAGCTGTACTGAAAGTTTGTGTACAGTTTAAATTTGAAAGTAATTACGACATAAACTAAAAGAAATTAGAGAAAATTGTTAATTTCGGTTTATATAAACTCACTTAGCCTCAATCCTTCCAGAACATTAGCATGAAACCTTATCTACCGAATTCGTCATAATAATTTAGATAATTTATCATGATTTGCCCATCACACTTGGCCTAATTCTTATCCACTGAAAAGCAATTTTCTTTTATATTATGCATGAGCATAAAACATATTATATAGACAGTATCTAATAGCGTTCTCGTTTGATCACTTTAGTATGAAACAATAAATAGTTTTTGAAATGACCTCTGCTAGGCAATTTCAGAACGAACTTTGAGCTAATTCTAAAATTAACTGATACTCGACAGTTCTTTACAATTCTATTATATGACTATGAATAAATTTGAGAAAGCAATCATTTAAAATGCCTCTTTATCAATAACTCATAGAGATTTTCTTTTCATAACATCAGTCAAAGTCTGCAGTGTTCCGATTTTAGCACAAATACTTTTATCGGATATTGTTGAAAACTTATTTCTTATCTGGTAGACGATGATGCACGTTTCTACGCGACGTCAGTTCCAGTCTCGAGCTTTGAACGATCTGGCCACACTTTCTTATTTGCTAGGATATCTTTAGCTGATAAAATGGTTTGCCGATGCTCAGTTTCTTGACACTGACACAAATTTGTCGACTCGGCTCAAGATATAGCACTCTTTAAATTGTGAAACTATATATATAGATTAAGTATAAGATCGAACAGTTTTGAGTTATGGTGTATTAGCCTGACCTGGAAAAAAGAAAAACAAGAAGTATCTTTAAAAAAGATACACGGCCGCATTAGTCAATGCACGCGTGCATGCACTCTGCTCTTTTACATTATGATCAGGTATTTATAAAGCAAAACAAAATGTAGTTTTTAAAGTAAAATTTTCATGTTTTTTTATGTAGAACATATATTAGAGAACACATATTTAACATCATAATTATATTAATCATAATCTAGGAAACTTTGACAAAAAAAAAGAAGACTAAAAAGGAGGACCCGGAAAGTGATGGATGAAATGACCAATTCGAAATCGTCAAGGGATCAGAAATGACCAAAATGAGGACATGTTGACTGAGGGACGAGTTGACTAGGGGACGAGTTGACTGTAAATCGTTTAAGGGAGATCACTCCGTGTCTGGATTTATTCAAGAACTTGGCCCATATGGGCACCAGCCTTGTAAAGGCGACAGACTTTACATGCAAATACATGCACATAAGACAAAGCGCATACATGTAAAAAATACATCACAGTGGCGTAGTCGAACTCTGCTGCAGTTTCACTACCAATAGGATTCAACTTTTTCCACAGGAGTCTTGCAACGGATTATGCTGTGTGACAATAAAAAAATATTATCTATTCCAATCGGAAACCTGTGAAATTTTTCATCCACCAATTAAAATGTACTGTTTTAATCAGCTGTTAAATGACCTTCACCCCAGATATTCATAGGAAGTAAAGGTGAAATCAAGACCGGCCTGTGGCCGGAAAAAAGTCTGAAAAAAGACTGCGCATATTGCAGATCTGGTAAATATTGTACGTATTATTCATTCAAAGATTCGCATAAAACGATATCGTATTAGATGTTTTGAATTGCTGCATTTCACGTGCAGGACATCGCATTAGGCGCTACCAAGGTAAACCTAGTCAAAAGAAAGTCAGGCCGGTCAATCTTGATTATATTGATTTCAAAATACTCTTGTCTATTTATTACAAATATTTTTAAAGATGCCATAATTATTTGCTGTTTTTATTGCTGGCAAATCTTTTAAATATTTAAGCAACGTCGATAAACAAACTGATTCTTAAGCGCTCTTATATTAAAATGTTCAAAAGGAAAAAAAACGCCCATCTTGAGGTAAAACAACATACATGTACATTCAGGCGGAAGCGGAAATAAATCATTAGGCTACACCTTGTTTTTGTTCTGTTACCTACAAACATTTATCATTTTGAAAACTTATGTTCATGAAAATACACGAAATATTATTTTAATTATTTTTAAGTATAATGCCACAATTTATCAGATAGATATATAACTTTTAAAACCTTTCATGTTCTTAGTTAATGTCTCGTGAATTATAAATGTTCTCAGATCCCTGGGCATGCAAAAAAGTTACTCTTGAGAATTCAAATCTGCATTTGAGCCGCGCCATGAGAAAACCAACATAGTGGGTTTGAGACCAGCATGGATCCAGACCAGCCTGCGCATCCGCGCAGTCTGGTCAGGATCCATGCTGTTCTCTTTCAAAGCCTATTGCAATTAGAGAACCTGTCAGCGAATAGCATGGATCCTGACCAGACTGCGCGGATGCGCAGGCTGGTCTGGATCCATGCTGGTCGCAAACCCACTATGTTGGTTTTCTCATGGCGCGGCTCATTTTGTTATGAAATATATCAAAGTCAGTTTTGTTTTGTTCGTTTGGTTGGTTTAACGTCGAACTGACAAAATTATAGTTATACGGTAATCTTCAAGCTCTTGGTGGTGGCAAAA
The DNA here is from genome assembly GCF_021730395.1 of Mercenaria mercenaria. Classification (NCBI taxonomy): domain Eukaryota; kingdom Metazoa; phylum Mollusca; class Bivalvia; order Venerida; family Veneridae; genus Mercenaria; species Mercenaria mercenaria. The sequence continues at coordinate 42,432,425 of NC_069370.1, forward strand.
GATCCCAGGCGTCCCGGGCATTATTTCAGGCACGATGGAGCGGACACATGGGGAGAACCACCTAAGCCAGCTGGATGGTTTCCTCACATAAAAGAATTCTACACACAAGCGAGGTTTGAAGCCCACAGCGGTGAAGGACCAGTGATTGGAAGTCAGGGACTCTAATCACTGGGTCACAGAGGCCCCTGTATTAAGGTAGGACATCAGCAAATAGCTTACAGGTTAAAAAATTGCTTGAACAATTAAGCAGAAGAATTGGGTGAATATACCAGATTACTTAGAGAAAAATCAAATTTTTATGGACAAAATCTTTGGACATATCTCAACGCTTACATTGAAAACAGATAATGCTTTTTATGTCTTGTAGGAACCAAAACATGTTACATTACTTTTTAGTGTCAAAATTTATATATAATTATACATTGCCAACTTGATATTTAGATACGTCCGTTTGTATGTGTTTACTTACAATTAAGATTTTGTTCATAAAAAACTGAAGTAATCTATCCGAATTAGATTTTTCGTTTACATAAATAAATACAGAAGTAATTATAAAGATTCTAATAATTAAGGTTTTAAATTTAATAAACAAAGCTTTAAAATAAAAACAGTATTCAAAAGCAGTCAAATATTCTATACTGACGTATAAAGGGACACAACTACTATATAAAGTCATTGCACTGACATCAAGAGTTAAAGAAAGCAAGCGATACAGTTGACTTAAATTACACAAAAATGTAATACATAACTGAATATATCTTTGTAGATCTATCTTTCAGTTAACAATGTGCATGTTTTCTTTGTTTTGATTTTTTTAAAATTTAGAATGCTAACTATTGCAAATAAGAACTTTTTCAACTTTTCGAAGTTTTGATTTCAGTTTTCTTTCTCCCCTTCCCTCTCCGCGTAAAAAAGACAAATGAGATTTTAATGATCATATACAACTCTAATGACCAATTTACCACTTCAAAACCTTCTATATTCATTGACTATGATTCGTCAAAATCTGACGATACATATCTATGGTATATCTTTCGTATTAATATCAAGTTTTTGAAAAACGTGTACATTTCATTTGTTTAGATATCATCTCCAAGAACATTTTGACTGATGTATTTGCACGCAGTAAACCGAGATAAATTTGAAGTCTTGTCAATTTCACAGTAGAGGTAATGATACACTTATCAATCACCATTACACGTCTAAAATATACACTTATATCTGTTCTCTGTTGTTAGCAAAGCTCTCACGATAAAATACATTCTTTACGTTATTACACGTGTTTCTTATTATAACAGCACCGGGGAAGCCAACGGAAGTAGTTAACTAGAATCTCACGTCCGACTGTGAACACTAATCGGACGTCACACAATTTCGGACATTATTCAAAACAGGAAACACTCGGTGACCTATGGACATTATCATATTTGATAAATTTACTAAAGCTGACGAAACTGCAATTTATTCGACCGTATTTTTTATGAAAATGTATTTCTTTTTTCATTTTTCATTGTATCATTGTGTGATTTTTTAAAATTTAAATTCTACAGATATTCGTAGTTTTCATTAACATTACAAAAAATTAAAAAAATAAAACAAAAATATGAGTATTGAATTTCTGGAAACAATTTTCAGTCAAATAAAAGTACGCATTCCTAAAACGTATACTATATTTAATCTTATTAGAATAGTTCTTGTTGCTAGGGTGCGTGAGGGGGTGTTGCAAATTTCTTGTTGCTAGGGTGCGTGAGGGTGTTTGCACATTTCTTGTTGCTAGGGTGCGTGAGGGATGTTGCACATTTCTTGTTGCTAGGGTGCGTGAGGGATGTTGCACATTTCTTGTTGCTAGGGTGCGTGAGGGATGTTGCATATTTTTTGTTGCTAGGGTGCGTGAGGGATGTTGCACATTTCTTGTTGCTAGGGTGCGTGAGGGATGTTGCATATTTCTTGTTGCTAGGATACGTTAGGGGTGTTGCATATTTCTTGTTGCTAGGGTGCGTGAGGGTGTTTGTACATTTCTTGTTGCTAGGGTGCGTGAGGGATGTTGCATGTTTCTTGTTGCTAAGGTGCGTGAGAGTGTTTGTACATTTCTTGTTGCTAAGGTGCGTGAGGGATGTTGCATATTTCATTAACTCACAGGTAACAGACTGACTCAACCCATGTGTGCTATATATTTGCTTGGTTGCGTTCTATGCTACCAAAGGACCTCCTTAGATTTCTTTGTTAAAAAATCAGTTTAATGCCATTTTTCAAACACTTTTTAGATCAATGAACATTACTGGAATTAATTTGGTCTCTACACGTACCAGTCAACATCACAACAAAAAACGAATGACTAAGGTTGCAGATCGTTCACATCACCTGGGGACCGAAACTCTGTGCTCTACCTACGCACTTTGTTGGCTATAATAATGTGCTGTAAGGGAAGTAACTCTGGCAGGCTTGTTAAAAAATTAAATCATAACAAACAGTTACGCTCATTGAAATAATGTCTCACTACGTATTTTTACTTCTTTCTGAATATATATAATTATCTTGTGCACTACTTTGGTAATAGGTACTTTTACGCTGAAAGAAGCAATTTGGTAATCCCGAGACAATACGGCAGCCTTAAGATCTGGTAGGGTAAAGCAAGGACGCATACGTCTATGCTTAGTGATGAACAATCAAACCGTTGAGGAGAAGTTATTTTAAATCAGACATCAGACTCCTGAGCGTCCGCTTATACTAACAGCCAATACAGAATATAAATACTGGCATTGGTAAATGTGGAAGGTTCATCATTATCATCATTAAGTCTCTGATAAAGATGAATCATCAACATCATCATAATAAGTTTCATCATCATCATTATCATCATCATCGTCATCATGATTATTCAAAGTCGCTACCGTCATCGTCAGTACTATTATCATCATCATCATCATCATCAACCGCAGCATCATCAACAACAACATCAACACTCATGGTTAATATATGATTGATATGGTGAATATTGCGTGGATGCTACTGGTATTAATGTTGATGATAGTGATGATAAACAAGAAGCTGGCGATGGTAAAGATGACTATTCTGGTGATGAAAGAGATAATATAATAATAAAAAAGAATAATGATGAAGAAGATCAAACTAGTGTTTATGAAAAATCGATAATGGTGGTGATGATGGTGATGTTGTTAATAATAATCATGATAAAACTGATGTTAATGACTAAATTATGAGGTGGTGATAACGACGATAGAAAGTAATAATGACGACGACCTTGATGACAATAATGCTTATTTTAATGAGAATAACGACGACCTTGAAGATGGCAATGTTGTCGACAAAATATCAAAATACGTTCCTCTCAAAAATCCGTAACATCTTTGCCACGCATTTTAACGCTATCAGAAACGTGTCCGCATTTTGGCTAATACTAACATACTGTTTTACTGCAATTTTGGGGTGTAAAATGCTGCACTATTTCTGTGACTGAGTTGATATTTGTGTATAACTGAGACTTTAATATAGCTAGAAAAAGAAATATGCGATGGATAGCCATTTACCTGGTTTGACTTAGTATAACTTTATCAAGTTCGAACAAATATACTTAAGGTAGCTGACATATAATGATAAATGGCAATTTTCGTGCTATTGAGTATTCTACCTTATGCGATTTCGGCGAAAAGTACCGAAATTACAACACATAGATTACATCATTGAACGGAAAATGCTGATTTTTATCACAGGTCCTCCATCTTAATTCGAAAAAAGGAGTTTCCTTTGAATATGACATTAACCGGAAAAGATAACCCTTGTATTATTTCAAACAAGTACATGTACCGCATTATGGAACCAAATCTCGTTAGAAACTGGTTATACATTTTGGTAATAAAGAAGCAAAAATGCTAAGAAGTACAAAAAGTAAGAATACAAATGGCCATAAAATGGAAAATAAAGTATAATAATGAAATAAATGCAACAAAAACAAAATTTCATAAAACAACTAGGTCGATATTGTGATAAAATATTAGGATATTTTGCCTGAAGATATGTATAACTAAGTTTCAAAATGACCGTAACTTTGATAGATTCTAAAACAGGGTCATGGCTTTTGTCCAAACTACCTATCTAATAATGTTGTACAACCAAAGGGTTGAAAGGGAAATGAAGTTTGAAAGCTACCACTCATACAACAAAACTTTGCAAGACAAAAGAATCTAAAAATAACCTTTGTACCATTTTTTATGTAGAAAAATGTCGATAATAACTAAAACTAGTACAGAGTAAAACGTTATAAAAGTCAAGAAGATGGAGCGTAACAGAAAATAACTAGATTTGTATCCATAGGACAACCAACAACCAAGCCCGCCCCCCCCCCCCCCCCCCCCCCCCCCCCCCCATCCACAATCTTGTCACTGTACATGGTTTCATGACTGTAGGTAAACTATTTTTGAAGACATATGCAACACAAACAATTAAGCACTTTTTGTGTATTTTTCACCAAGTGAAGGACCAAAACTCTAGTTAGCTGAGTGAAATCCCACAGAAAATACCCGGGGCACAGCTTTACATGCTATAGAAATATCCCCTAATGTTTATGACACTAGGTCAAGTACATTTTGATATACATGGCACAAAAACTTTTATTTTTTGACTAAGTCAAGGGCCATATAACTCTGGTCTTACAAACTGAAGTGATTAAAAAAACATAGACCTGTGCACAAATCCGCATGCTGGATAATAGTCCTACATGGTTTCATGACTTTAGGTGAAAATATTTTTAAGATATATGCAACACAAACTTTTAAGCACTTTATGGGTATTTTTCTCTCAGTGAAGGGCCATAACTCTAGTCTGGTTGAGTGAAATCCCAAACAGAATACCAGGTGCGCAACTTTACATGTTATATAACAATTCCCTAAAGTTTTATGACTCTAAATCAAACACTTTTTGAGGTACATGCGGGACAAACTTGTATGTCCTGTATGCATATTTTTGACAATCAAGGGCCATAACTCTAATCTGACTGACAGAAGTCCGGAACAAAATCCCAGGTGAACAACTTCAAAACTGCTGAATAATATTCCTATAATCTTTCATGACCTTAGATGCAACACAAACTGTTCTGTCCATTTATGCATATTTTTACTAAGTCAAAGGCCATACTTCTGGTCTGGCTGAGTGATATCTCTAACAAAATCCCAGGTTCACAAATACAGAATAATATTCATGTAATATTTCAGAATCCTGGTTCAAATACTTTTCAAGATACATGCAACACAAATTTAGGCCCTTTTATGCATATTTTTAACTACTTCTAGGGCTATATCTCTGGTTTTGCTGTGTGAGATACCAATTCAATCCCCTGGTGAACAACTTCCTATGCTGAATAACAATCCTGTGAGGTTTGATGATTCTGGGTCAAAAACTGTTTTAGATATGAATGACAAATATTCGGACGGACTGACGGATGGACAAGGGCAAATCTAAGTGCCCCCCCCCCCCCCCCCCAAAAAAAAAAAAAAAACTCAAAAAGTTTTCGGGGGCACAAAAAATAAATACAAGTATTCTAAGTATTCAGAGGGTTATCATTTTTGACCTACTTATAAATATGTAAAACGTATCAAAATAGTAGAGAAATGCTATGAAATTGACAGTAGGGGATACATATCATGTCCGTATTCACAGTATTAAAAACAAACTTACCTAATCATCAAGTCACGGGATTTAGGCTAGCGCATTGGAAAGGGCAAGTGTTACTGACATGTACATACATGTATATAGTACTCAGGCAGCACACGTCTCGCTGAGAATTTAAACTATCAAATGACACCTGGGATATTACCCATTTTTAAACTAAATATATCAGTTTCTCTATTTATTATTTATTCTGCGTGTTATCCAACGATAAAACACGAATGAGGACAAAGGGTCAACGACACTGGAATACCAAAACTAATAGCGTTTCAACATGATATATGCAATGTAATTCTAAAAATATTTTAAAGAGAAAGTTTATAGATCTCTTTTTATGGCGCTACCAAGGATATGTTTAAATTGTTAAATTGTATATTCATTATTTCTTACCAATAACACGCAACTTGTATCTGGTTTTACAAATGGCGATTTATAATCTAAGGGAAGTAACTTTTTGATGAAACAGTATATTACATCGAATTCACAGGTCTGATATCGAGTTGTTTTTTCTGCTTTGACGATATACTGTTCGGACCATTGTTAACACACCAAATGTAAATAAGCTCATCAAAATTATTTTGTTTCATGTTGTTGCTACTCTCGTATCTATTGTCCACTTGTAAAAACTGCAATTTAGATATAAGGGACGTAACTTATCAACGATTTATTAATACTGTTGTTACAAGCATATAGCTATATATTTGCCAGCCTGTATAATTTTGGAAGAATCTAAGAAACGTATTGTCCAAAGTGTTAAACAAGAAAATGCAAAACTACTTCAGACACAGGCGAGTACCTGAATATGACTGGGTAGAACCAACGACCTTCCGAAAGCCAGCTGAACAACTTCCTCTCGTGGAAGGATTCTACTTCCCGAGAAGGGTTCCGAACCCATACCGACGTTGCTCAAGTTATTAGAAGTCAGCGAACTTAACCACCTTATCACGGAAGACCATAAGTGTATAGCTTGTTTGACATCCATCTCTTTTTTCATGCGTGGAAGTTGTTAGATACTACGGAGAATAAGTTCATACAGGTACGGAACGTTGACTGACCGCCGTGATTTAACTGAACATACTATTAAAACATGCTTATCACAATGAAAACATGCGAAAGATTTATAGAACGGTTAAATATATAAATACTACGCTGCAAGTATTGAGACTAAAGAGGTACTTTTCTGAATATATAGCTAATGAAAGCGATTTGTCCTGACATTTCTGATCCCTGGTATACCTGACACAACTAGTTTTTGTGTGGAAACAGAAAAAAATTAAGAAGATAAATGTGCGCTTCCGTACTATGCGGATACATTACAAAAATAGTTACAATTTATATGCCACAATAAATTAATAGAGCAATCATTAGATAAATACTCTACAGCGCCATATTCCTACTGCCGTAATGTGTCAAGAGTCATTATTGCGACACAGATTTTAGTGTAAATAATCATTTATATTGACTATATTTGAGCTTATGTCAATCAAGGATTATTGTACGTGAATTGCTACTGTGAAATTGGTTAGTATCTCATTTTATACAAGTATATACAAGATTAAAAAAAAGTGTAAATATTTGTAGTTATAATTTCTGTTCCTGATATTTGTAATGCGTGCCCATCTTGATGTCATTTTCATTTTTTGCAGTATCAATTCGTTGAGGAGCAATGCAGTTTGGGTACCCTGGTCTTCACACAGCACGTACCTCTCTATGGAATCATATGATTCACTCCGGTGGAATTAATTCTTACAAATCATGGATATCGCAGACACGCGACAGTCAGTTGGATTCAGTCCTTACTTTGTGCGCAGACAATGTGAGAGATGGAAAATTTAATTTTCTAAAAGTGATTTACTCATTATTCAAATGTATATTTAATGGATAGTTTGAGCTGTTAATTGGTAGTCGGAAAGACATTCTAGAATGCTTTATATCAGTTACGTTTTAAATTAAACGTATTTATTATATGTATTATTGAAAAGACTTATGTTAATATCAATCTCTTGTATAGATCTGATTTAAGTATCATATCATAAATACCTAGTATAAATACTTATTAATATTCTAAATTAATTTCTGTGCATATCATGACTGCTCAAAATGCTGAAAGTTAAGCAACGCTTTAATAATTCGTTATCGCGAAATGTATAGCACTCAAGTTAAGTGTAATGCAATTAACTGGGATATGCATCACTATTTTCTTTATATATTATCTAAATCGTATTTGATTTCAGCCATATCTATTGCTGTCTAAATACTTTCGATTTCGATTTAGACATTACTATTAATAGAACTTGTGGTGTAACTATATACTTAACAGTGAACATAGGACTTTCCTAGTAGTTTTATTTCGATTATCTACTAGGAAAATCAAAAATGTATAACTCTGTCAGATACGATACGATAACCAATGATATCTGTACTTATTTGTGATTTAAATTTAGTGTGTATGTATGCATTAGAAAATATTCTCGTGTAATACACTGATAATTGATTTTCCTTTTAAATTATTTTTAAGGAGACTTATATTTTGTAAATAATGTTTGATATATATTATATAATTACCCGTGTTAATGATAATTGGATTTGTTCTACAGGTATATCAAAATGTCTGTCTGTAAATATTGTCGAATGTGTATGTTTGTGTGTATATATGTTCAGCTCTTCATGTATATTGAAGGAAATAAAGTATCTATCTATCTAACGGTCTCACTCTATCCTGATCCGATATTTACCTGTTGAAACTCATAACATAATAGCCCTCAATATGTTTGGCGATATCCGTTTCATGATTCTTTTATGCATTTATCAAATTTCTTGTACATTTAAATAAATATATTTGTAATAGCATAGATCAATCGTGCAAAGATTTTTTCATTCAGTTGGCGGTCCCTATTTTGTTTTTTAAAAGTCACTAACAAAAAACAAACACATAAAAGTTTGTTTTATAAAAACGAGTAAATAATAAGAGTACATTGATACTGACTTTTCACTGATATATAGTTAAATGCAAAAACAGATTGAAATGATTATATGCGTTAGAAGTTTCGTTAAGTGTATCTGGAACCAGGTTAAAGAAGAGTTTCGTGGCTGGCTACAAACTCGAGTGGGCCTCCATGGCCGAGTGATTAAGGTCTCCGACTTAGAATCACTTGCCCCACACCGACGTGGGTTCGAGCCTCACTCGGGGCGTTAATTTTCCATGTGAGGAAGCCATCCAGCTGGCTTACGGAGGGTCGGTGGTTCTACCCAGGTGCCCGCCCGTGATGAAATGATGCACGTAGGGGCACCTGGGGTGTTCCTCCACCATCAAAGCTGGAAAGTCGCCATATGACATGTAAATGTGTCGGTGCGACGTTAAACCCAACAAAAAAAGAAGAGTAGAACTCGCATTTGCACACATTGAATACAATATAGTTGATGGTGTAATAACAATATTTCGATTTTATTTATTTTTTTTATTTTTAACATTCTTTCAGGAGTAAACTTATATAGATAATATTGACCTCTCTCCTACTATAAATTCTGTTCAGTTTTCTTACATGCTTATCCTGTATTAGCATCTATGCACTCATTTGCTTATTTACATTTAGAAATATTCGGTTAATTAATTAAATACGGTTCCCAAGTAGGAAGGCCAATTCATAATTTTGTCAGAACATACACATGTATTTTCCAAACCCATTTAGCATTTTGCTATTGTCACATTGTGGAATCTGTGTATAAAAATAAGCGTTCTTTCATTCATTCTTTGTTTGATACTTGCGTTTATGGGAGCCCGCTGTGACAGAAGCTGGCTTCGTATCATTTGCTCCTCATCGCTGTGGGTTCGAAACATACCTTGAGATGTAAAAATCAGGTGCCTACCCGCGATGAAATAATGCAAAAAGGAACACCTGTGATCTTCCTCCACCACCATCAAAAGCTGGGAAGTTGCCAACCGATCGTTGGACTGCTATCCTGCCTAACCAGGCCAACTCTTGCATACTCCTGATATCATAGGGGGAAAAAAGACCATGTTCACATTCACGTTCTTGTGGGATACCGCAGCAGGCCTATACCATGTTCACATTCACGTTCTTGTGGGATATCCGCAGCAGGCCTATATGTATGCCGTATTTTTCATATTTTTCTCGCAGTAGCTATATACACTGTGCTGAGCAACGATATTTCCTTCTCTGGCCTCTCGGCAAAAACGTATGCGGGTTCGAATAGGAGAATGAAAAATGAGATTGCGTGTATTTTTAGTTATAAAATTCAACATTCTTACGTATCAACAGGTAAGGCTGCTCACTTCGAATCACTTTCCAGTCACTCCTGTGGGTTTGGCCCCCTGCTCGGGGGACTTCCGGAAGGTCGGTGGTTCTATGCAAGTACCCGGCCGTGAATGAAGGGGCACTCGGGGTCTTCCGCTACCACTTAAAGCCTGAAAGTCGCAAAATGACCTTAATTGTGTCATTGCGATATAAAACCGAACAAGAGGCAAACCAAGCATGCAGAGGTTATCTACAGAATATGTATGTCTGGTACGGTAGCAATAATAGACATCATACAACAACAGATTTTTGAAACAAGGAAATAAGGTTTCTATTTTTATTTCAAGCAATGAAAAAGAGTCAAAAGTTTTAAAATCAAATCAATAAATGGAACTATAGCTGGAGACATTAGAGCGTACAATATAATAAATATACCATTCTACAGGTTTTAATTCTAAGTGGCATTTTAACAATAGCTATATACTCATTAGTAGAAACTGGCAAGTGTAACGTTACCCCCGTCTCGTATATCAGCTTAAAATCACTTACGAGTCTTTGCTATTCGATTGATTTTACCACACCAATAAAACTTTATTTGCCGGCCCCAGTCAGTTTGTTATCAATGCTTTCGTAGAGTTAGACTGTTTACAATGCTTTATCTTTATTCGAAGCAATTATTCTGTGGTAAATTAAGATAAATTTCTTAACAAGATTCATGAATATTATCAGGTTTGTGCAAGTTTCTAATTTCCATCAGCGTAGCTGGTCAGACCTTTTTTCGACAGGGGACGTCACATCCGACAAATATCACAAAACCGACGTGAACTTCATTCGTGCAACAACAGTTGGCTATAAATTAAATTGCGAGCGCAAAATACAAATCCTAATCTTACTTTGAAAATAGTACCACGATATTCCATCTTCGAAAATATACTAACTTAATTTGCATTTTTGGTAAAATTTATCACATTTAGCGTATGTCACTGCATTCAGGGCAGACTTTTACACTTTGTTGCATTGAAGGACAAAAGTTCTTTCGAGTGTAAATTGGGATATGTCAAATCAAACCTTCGTTCAAATATGTGCAGTTTAACATTTGTGAGTATTGTTTCTGTATACACTGTATTTTGGATATGCACAAGTATGCAAAAGCTGTGCACAAATATGCAAAAGCTATGCACAAGTATGCACAATCCATTTACACGCAATAAAACGTGTTTGCTATGCTAGCTGTCATTAACCTGTCGGCCTGCGCACACGAAATGTATATATCTGTATATGTTTTAAAATAATCGCTTTAATTAATTTGTATTTATTCCTTTGCTTTATTTGACAGGATTTATAAAAAGCTAGATACAGTGTAGATTATTTACTAAATATGAAGATGTTAGGGCGGAAGACAAACAAAATGACAACGTTTAAAATATAGTATCTTCTTTTTTTAGGGAACACAATACACACAAAACTATTGTAACCAATGAAACGATGCAACGTAATCCTTAAAAAATGCATAATACCCATCTGACACCAGGAAGTGTGCTAAAAGAAAGGTAATATCTACTACATGTAAGTCCAAACTAATCACGATAAACAAGATTAAATTGACATCAAGACAGAATTCTGTAAGTACCAAACTTTCTTAAATACTTATATACAGTAAATATCATATATTCTTTAGCTTTCAATTTTTGATCGTTCTTTTCAGGAAATGTTTTGTTTTATTTGTTGTATACGTTCAGATATAGAAAACTGCAATGGGGTCATTATAAAATTACACCACGATTCAAGTCTTTACTTTTTTGCGTGTAAAACCTGATTACGATATTTGTTCCAGCTGAACATTAAGATTGTTGTTTAAGTTAAATCCTCCTCCATGTCTATGTATCACTCCGCGCGTAATTATTATTTCACTACATGTATCTTGCAGTAGCACAATTTTGTTGTCTACCCCTTTAACTTTCTGGCAGATCCGCACGTGGTGTCACTTTCTGTCCCGGTACGAATCTCGTTCCTGAAATCTGAATAAACCCTAATCAGTTTTATGGGGTCATGTATATAAGGCATCATGTGTAATTGTAAGGCATACGGATCTTAACTTCAATGGCAAAAGTTGATTAGAACAAGCAATTTAATTACACGACATTAAGATGCATCGACATAAGCTAATTTCTAATTTTTGTACAAATATACAGCCCCGGCTTCTTTCTGGAGGAAAGACGGGAGATTGGAAGGAGGAGGTTAAACAGTATGTACTTTCATTTTTGTACCATTTCAAAATGTAAATAATTTATTTAAAATATCAACGATTAACATCGTGTAACGCTGAAAGCTATTCAAATTTTTAGTTGTAAATGTGAATACATTTTCTTCATATGTTTACCAGCTTATTCAAAGTTAGCTGAAACTAGAAACAATTATTAGGAGTGAAGCAATATGACAAGTAAACAAGACACGATATATTTAAAATTTTGTGACATTTTTTTGTTAAATATGAACACCATATTCATTTTAAACGTTCACCTTAGATAGAAAATGAACTAAATATGTGTTTATCTTCTGGCATGAAGTATGAAGTTTCTAGGGTAAAATGAACGCACTTAGAAATTTTAGACTGCGTCATTTATAAAACTTTTTCGGCAGATGCAAGTTTTTATTTTGGTAGTGTACAAAATGGCGGAATAAATGATATATATACTTAAAACAGCTGTAGATGGCCATCAACCAATAGAAATGTTTAAAATTTGAGACTGAATTTGTCAAAGTCATATATCATAATGCCTGTTGTCATGTTTGTGTTTAATGGGGGAAACATTAGCCACGCAAAATTGAACTGAAAGTTAAATTGTGTTTGATGATTGGTAATGACTATTCTACCGTGGTGAGTTTTGCTTTCCTTTATCCTCAATTTGCATCAATTATATATGAGCTGCAGGCTGATTTGATGACATGCTTGGCGTGCTGTATTCTTTGTTTACGTTTTTTTCATTAATACATTTCGAGTTATTTGAGAAGGTAGAAAATATTTGTTTTTTAATAAAGATCCTTTTTTAAACTTCGTTCCGACATGACAGAAAAAATATTTGTTAATGAAGCATAGCTTTTTGGCCATTTCATGTGTTGATGTTGATGTACATGTACTTAGTTTGGCACACAGTGTATGTATATTATATCAGGAAATTACATACTTTTTAAAATAGTTTTATTTCCCGGGAAAAGACACCATTAAGACAATAATAGTGTAGATTATGTACCATCATATAAAATAGGCTGGCTATTGTTCAACATATATACACAAAAACTTGTTTGGCACCCTAATTATGTTAGCAAATATCGTTTTAAAAGTTCTTGTGCTGAAAATTTTCAAACTTATTCCTCAGATAAACACGAGAGCCAGACACAAAATTAATGTTTAGAAACCCGCTTTGCATGCACACGTTTAAGAGTTTACGCGTAAAGCCAAAATCATTATAAATGTAAACAAAAATCAATTACAAAACTTGGATAAGACGATGTTTTGACAAATTGCTAACTGATACAGGAAACATGATAAAACTAAACACCTGGTAATCTAAGACATTTTTCTTAAACGTTATTATTTCGAAATATTAAGGTTAACTTGATAAAAGAGCTATACATGTATTCTTACTTCGTTATTATAATGTATAATTTCACAAATTAATGTACACGTAGATATTCGCATGTCTATAATCAGGTATTCTGTTTCGTTTCTATGCGCAATGACACTGGATAAATTATACGTCAAATTTGATGCAAACAGTGAATCATTATCCTTGCACATGTGCAGTGAAAATCCTGAGAAGAAAAAAAAACACATACATGTGAGACATACTTGCGTAAGTAGTAAGTTCGGTAATTCATTAGTTTCACCCATTTTGCACGCAAATTTTATCTGCCGTCTGCAACCCCAGCAACATTGCAGCAGACGAGAGCTCTTTTGTTACGATGACCTCTTTCAAGCTGACAGTCATGATGTATGTTTCACAAACGCTCAAATACTTCCTCTGAAATGTAAAATATCAGCTATCAGGATCATACATCTTTTTCATGAATAAAGTATTTTGAAACGAGATATACAATTTATTGTTTGCACCTTATGCGGATAATGTTAAGTGAATACCTTCTCAAAACTTCTTCAAAAGTATTTATCTTCTGGTGCGTGACGTTGACTTTGGATTTTGAATTTTAAACACGATACTACTGTTACATTAATGAATTAGCATAAAACACAAAAAGACGGTTGCCCGTCATTGTATCAGGCAAAAATCTACTCGATTTGAATTACCTTCTTCTATACCTACTGAGCGTCTACCAGTTGCCGCCATCTTTAAAAATGGCTGCCTCCAGGGAAGGATGAGTGAGGCTGAGTGACACTGACGTGAAATATGAAATTGGAAGTAACGTTTGGTCAGCTGTTTCTATTTTCGGATACATTTGGATTCACCGTGGATCAGTGACCGGCATATACCCTGTAGATCCGAATTTGTGTGATATTTAGCTACAAATTCGGTTTTGCAGGATTTCTGCGGCGCTATGTTAGTCAACTATGAGGAAATATCATGGACTTACATTACTCGGATTTCGTAGACAGGTAAGCGTTATAATATAATTGTTCTTTTTATAAACAGGTAAAAAACATTTAGACTCTTCGAAAATGATGGGAAAAGTTACCTATGTATGTATCTTTCGTTTAACCATGTAAGTAGAAGATACAGTACGTTGAATTTGCATAATGATAAATCATACATTATTATTAGTCAATCTCTATGCGAATTCTGTTTTCTTTTATGTATATATATATATTAAGATTTTATGGAAAGATTAACGACTGCAAGTGTTAAACGAGAAGGCTGAATAATGTACGCGTTGTTCACATAAATTTCTTATTTTATATGTAATTAACAAGAATTTTATGAGCGTGCATCTAGTTAATTATATTTATGATATAGCTAGGGGACATCGTAAACTGATAACGTGTAAATTGTTATAAACCATTAAACCATCAAACTTTGTATCCTTTTCAAAAGGCTTATCAGCTACATTTTACACTTAGCATAAATTAGACCATATCGAGGTCGACAACGGTACAATAAAAGCTAATAAAAACGACGCAAAATTTATGTGTCTTCAAAACGATCCACAGAAAATCTAAATGTACATATTATGCCTAAATTTATCTGAATTTACGGACCTTAAGTGTGTGTAAACGTTACCCGCATGTGCTATTCATTCTTTATTGCATATGGTAAATCAATCAAAAGTATTTGTTAACAATCTGGGAATTAGATAGCGCCTTATCACCATGCACAAATGTTGCAATGTAGTTGAGATTTTCCAGCGTTATATAGACACTGGGCTTAGCGCGAGATAAACTTATCTCGTGCTGTATTTCATCTAAAGACGCGACTGCGTTGCTCTCAGTTCTAGATGTGCAAAACTATGTGAGGATATTTTGAAAATATGTATGCAGCTCATTTAGACAATGTGAAGTGAAACATACGTTATTACGATGTTATAGTCTTAATGGGTCTTTTACATAGCCGTTACATTTATATATGTTACAGCTTTTCTGACAGCATTAGAAGTGAAGAAGTATTTTGAAAAGTAAAACTAAGTTGATGTTTTCTTTTGCTGAAATTTTATGCAACATATTTGTCACGTTTATAATCCAGACAGATAGGAAAAAAAAATAAACATATAAAGGGTAGATTTCATTCATTTGAATAATAGAATGACATTAATTTACATCTAAATAAAATTTCCTTGATAAGAGATATACGAGACGTGATGGCAATAAAACTTAGGCCTGAGAAATCAGTATTTTGTTTACAGTACGTCCTCGGCTGAGCCCGTATGGAATTTATCTAATTTTACTTATTTTCTTCACAACGTCGTGTTTTATGCACCATACAAGTATCAACTTCATATTCACGACTTAGTATTTTTTTTAAATCATATTTCAGACTGTTTTATAAGATGCTGTTAACTAATTAGTTTTTGTTTAGTTTTCACAATTTCTTATGTACATATGTACAGATGAGGGAAAACATTAGGTGTTTACGGTCTGGTTACACTAACCAGTAAATTTTTTATATCAGGTTTTATATGAATATACCTTGTAATTAAAGACAGGTATTCCCACTTCTACCGCTTATATTACCTTTCAAACACTAAAAATAGTTTAAAATCCATATGTATACACCTTGAAAACATAAACATTTATATATTTTATTTGTGTTTTAAAAAGAAGTGTGACTTTTCCTTATAGACTGGTTAATTATGTAAAATAAAAAATACCTCCAAAATTAAAATTTGATTAAACTAAACAATACTTCAGACAGTAACAAAACTATTTTTTGACATTGGGGCGTAAAGTCACGAAAACTCAACAGTTGTCTGGCATCTAGCACAACAATGTCCACCATTGATGTAGACTTCTTTAAGATGTATTATGGATGCCCTTTTTCATTAAGCGAGAATATTGAAAGGTGTGAGCATATTGAAAGGCGTATGTAATAGCTGTAAAATATCCAATTTCAAAACTATTCACAGTCAGAATTCAAATTTGGACTTTTAAGCTGTAAAATCGCTTTATGATCTGGCGACTTGTACATTTTTTCTGTTATAATGACATGAAATGCAACTTAATACACTATACAATCTATCCATGATATGTTTAAAGCATTTTATGTTTGACTCATAGGGATAATTAATCAATAATATGGTAGGCAACATATTGTTTATGTATAATGGGAAATTTCTATTGTAATTTCGATCTGTTTGACAAATAAAGATTATTTATCATACTTAATGTCAATTTTTTTTTTTTAAACAAGTAAATCTATTGTTGTGTTGTTTTCAATCTGGGGCCGAATTTATAAACGACTTTAAAATGCCAAATTTTTCAATTCGCTTTATACTCATATGATGACTACAGCCTTTCATTCAACTTTCATACAACTTTAGGAAAGTTTGAAAATTTCCTACAGTAAAGAACTGAACCTGAATTAAGTCTGAGACTTACATATATAACGTTGACGAAACTATGCTAGAAGTATGTTGGTAAAAAAGGCAAATGATACCTTAAAAAGCCAAGACGGTATTATTTCAACTCCGGATACCTTTAATATTACGTCTTATAAAATAGAAAGAAGCTCAAGAAAAAAAAGACCGAATCTGTTTCTCTTATATGTACAGATACGCAAGAACATTATGTTTTTAATAATTTTATAAAGAATCACGCAATAAACAAAATTTCTAGGCTACAGATTTACCGAGTACAGCGCAACATCCTGTTAGGCTAATTTATTTACTTTACACTATACATGTTTTTGTTATAACAAAACATGAGATTGGCTATACATAGTTTGTAATACTGACAATAATTATGAGTTGGAGAAATATTCATTGTCACACACAATTATCTTTTTTTACTGAAGCTGAAAATGCATGTTAGTCGGATTTTCAATGAGATATTGAAGTTCGAGTGAAGTAAACTATTTAGAGTACAGCAAAACATGTACTGTACTTAAGATAATCTGTCTTTCACGACATTTTAACCTGTGAATAAAGACATTAATGAGACATTCTGCAAACAAGGACTACATATCGACCATAGTAAAACACGGACTATAAGCATAGGTTTGACTGTACGCTGATTTTCGAGGTTTATGAATGTCTTATATTGAATTGAAATGTATTTATGCCACACGCTATCTATCAAACATATTTCTAAAAAAGTTTTTTTTTTTTTCAATATTGCATAAAATTGCGTGAAGTGAGTTTCCTTTTCAGTTTAAATTTTAAATATCTAATAAACAAGACACTAATATAACCCTTAAGCCTACTATGTCTGTAATATTGCAGCTCATTAAACTTGAATACGATCTAAAAAAAAAATCTAATGCTACCCGTTTAGTACTGAAATGGCCATGCAACAACAACAACAACAACAACAGCAGCAACAACAGTATTTAACAATTACAATAAAATAATGATTATCAAATTATTATGTACAGTATTTCTCTTTTCAATTCCTAACATCTAGAGACATGTATTAAATGTGCCTTATTTTGCCGACGTACATAGAATTTCCCTAGAGAGAAAAAAGAGTTCGTTTTTTTATTAAGAAAATAAGTACAACTAAAATTCATTTACTTCGCTAAAGATGAGTTTAAAGGCTGTTTTCGCTTCTTCAAACAATTTTTCAGTTAAAGGTATTTTATCAGCTAAGTTAAGAAACTCTGACTGAATCAAAATTGCGTGAAAAGCCGATCTGATTTCAAAGGCAACATACTGAGTTCATGACAAGGTTTTCAAACATGTGAAATATGATAAATTACCTGGCTATTATTGTGTATCGAAACCAAATATTATCTCATTACCTTATCGACTGCAGAACCTGATTCGGCTCATCCAAAACATTTTAAAGGGAAATTTTAGGTTGAAAAGTGGACAAAAAAATCTTTGGCTCAAAAAAAAAAAAATACAAAAAGAGTATAGAAATAAATAAATATTGATTACTATAAATTGTAACTTTTCACATGTTTTTGTAGCATACATTTATTTAGAAAAAAATATTTCTAAGACGACTTTCATGTATTATCCAAACCTTCTGTCAGATGAGGACATTACCAAAAATTCGCTACAGAACATAGTACTTACTTTTCTTTGAATTTTCGCTATATTAAACAGCTACTCACTAAAAATAGACATTTTCAATAATATTTTAGTTGAATATTTATAACATATATTCGCGACCTTAGATGTTAGATACGAGACTTTGTTTGATAAAATGTCCTTTATCTAAATAAGTACACTTCTTACAAAAAATGTACATTGATCTATTTGATGAAAAAAATAAACAAATAATGAATATCCCTTTAAAGTGTGTTACCTATCCTGAGGTCAAATTGCATTCGGTAGATCTCAGTTCTTCGTAATACTTGTACGTTTATTTTGTTATGATCATTTAATTAACCTTTACCCTGCTAAATTTCTAAAACGGACAGGTCCATCATTCAATTTGGGCAGTACCACTTATTATTCAAAGGGGTGTTCACTTAAAATTTACTGACTGAATAGCGAACAGTGCAGACCATGATCAGCCTGCATGAATGTGCAGGCTGATCTTACTCTGCACTGGTCGCAAAGGCAGAATCACTTGCCACCAGCAGGCTGAAGGTTAAAGATGAGATGCAATTCCAGATCCACTGTCCATTTTACTATGACTTTCCGTGACCCAATTTTCTGACAAATAGATTGCAAACGAATAAACTGAAATACATTTGTATATTACTACTAACTTTCCAAGAAAAGTAGCTATATATTTTTCCAACACTTATAAACTTAATAAGAAGAAATGCATTTTATACTTATTAAATAAATACTTGTTCAAATTCTAACAATATCTGTTATGGTATCTCTTTACATTGTTTTTGATTTGATGATTTACAATTTTGGGCAGATTTAAATTTGTATATGATATAACTTTTATTTTCATGTGTTATAATATTTCTGTATATTTGTAAACTAGGTGACTTATAGGTCCAAATTACCAAATACATGTACAAAAATATTCAAAATAAGACACAAACTGCTGATATTACATATACATATATGTTAGACATACAATTAAAACTTCTTTGGTAAGTTTTAGTTTCAAACAGTGCAGATATCTCATTGGCAAACTAGTCAAAATATTTATTTAAAGGTCCATTACTAAGGGAAAGTGAGTTGGCAATTTTTTTTCATAGCCAGTGCATAGACTTCTGCAAGACACTAAATAATGAAGATTGGCAGGCCAAAATTTACAGAAAGTCTTTGGAACTCAAAGAAATGTATGTGTATTATGTTGAAATTTCAATGAATCGACAGAATGACCCCCCAGGTCTTTTTAACTTTCTTCATACTTCATAGAAAAATAATTGTACATATACTGCGATTTATTTCGAATTTCTACATACCAACTTTCATTTTCCAATAAAATGAAATAGTTTCTGTGCTTTTTAAAAGAAATTAAAATGTTCACTTTCCTTAGTATTGGACCTTTAAGTTATAAAGGCAAACATGTTCTTTTACAAAACACAGCAAGTCATCCACAAAGTTTCTCTTACTTTGTTTGTCTATGAAAGATAAAGTGTGTAACAATGAATAAAATGATATAAAGTATACGTTATAAAGTAAATAATGTAATAAACTAAATAATGAAATAGGCTCAATACCCATCTTCCAGCCAACTTCACAGACTTAACAGAAATAAATATAAAACATCCAAGTAATGGAATAACCAGTACCAAACAGCTGACATAAGACAAAGGTGTTAAATAGGTCAAAATAGTTGTCATTCACTAAAAGGGGTAAAATATAGAATAAACAAACAAGTTACTTAACTTTCAGTAGTTAATTTGTGACAAATGCCATTAAACATTATTATACCTCACTTTTGTCTACAATGGTAAAATCCCATTACCCGAAAAGGAGATATTTTGACTATCAGAAACATTTTCAGTCTTTTTGACACGTGACCAAGCGAAAGTGACTGTCAGGTCATGTGACCGCGCTGATATTTTGAATGTCATATAAGGGCAAATAACTGCTTCAGGTTTTTAGCCATATGATTGCGTCCCTTGTACACAGTGTCATATTGTAATGACGTCGCTATTCAGTGTGTACACAACTGATTACCGCGCTAAAGATGAAACTGTTGAATTAAATGAACCAGAAACGTTTTTAAAACTTTTTTATGTGTTTAGTTTTGTTCGGTATAATAAAATAAATACCATATGGCAGCGTGTGTGACATTGATATTGTCAACCCTCGGAACAGAATGTCACCACTCGGCTATCGCCTCGGGTGACATTCTGCCCTCGGGTTGACAATATCAATGT
The DNA here is from genome assembly GCF_021730395.1 of Mercenaria mercenaria. Taxonomy (NCBI): domain Eukaryota; kingdom Metazoa; phylum Mollusca; class Bivalvia; order Venerida; family Veneridae; genus Mercenaria; species Mercenaria mercenaria. The sequence continues at coordinate 42,453,270 of NC_069370.1, forward strand.
CACACACGCTGCCATATGGTATTTATATAATATTAGTTCTGGAAATCATTAAAAACTTTGAGATCCCAGGAGTAAACATATTAATTATAAAGTTCTTTTAAGGAAAATTAAACTGGCATTATTTTGACTTTACATATTCTGGTGCTACTGCTACTACTATTATCAGTTTTATTATTATTATTATTATTATTATTATTAATTATTATTATTATCAGCATCATAATGCAATGAAAAATGGACAAACATTCCGCCCTACTCCTACCGACATGCTGTTCGTCGGCTTACAAGGTACATCGCAATTAAACATACTTTTGACAAGCACATATTTGTCTTAACTATCTGTCCAAAATCTTGTTCAAAAGATGTTTCGTGGTTTGGGAGCTTGATACCTGGCCTTGTGTAATACACAAAATGCCAATCAAAACAGGGTACTCCCAGAATAGTGGCATCATTCTTACATGACATTTTACATTAATCTAAAACGTGTTGCATCCCGTATCAACTCGATATCTTCATATCTGTGTTTTAATCACCAGACTATTTTATGCCAACTGGCAGGTCGTTTTAGACATTTAAACATTTATTAATCAAGAATAATACCTATATTTTAAAACTAACAGCTAAGAGAATATCAACAACGCCTAACATTTCATGAAAATTGTAAATTTGTTGCCCAGAATATTTAAAACCCTTATCACTTACCATGATCAGAAAGAGTCATGCTTTTTGGTCTTGACGGTGGTCAGTCACATATGGGCAACATTTTATTAATTTTAATAATGGACTATTTCTTTAGATTTCAATATAATTTCTAGTTTTACTTTTGTATTTGATAAATATTGGGATATGTCAACAAACTGAAACAAAAAACAATTTTAAAACAGCTGGTTGCGCAACCAAAATAAGCAAAGGGAGGTAATAATAATTTCATAAACTTGGATTTCTAATTAATTTTGGCAAAATATATACTTTTCAAGGCACATCTTTGACAAATTTAATACAACAGTGCTTATATTCATATTATACCCTAGGAAAAACATGTTTTTTAGATTTATACTTATGCTAAAATAACGCTGGGCTACCAGGAGATGGAAATCAAATTGTAAAGATACTTCCAGTGAAAATCGAACATGTACGAGTATATTTAAATAAGTGTGAATGATTAGTTGTTAAAGTTTTGTAGAAATCCGTTCGTTGAACCACCTTTGAATGGAGCAACCGTAATTAGCTTGTCCATTTAAGCATAAATTTCAAATTCATACCCAGGACCTATAGCAATCATCAGAGCTATAGCCTTCTTTTTGTCAAATGGTTGTCGGTCGTATATTTAGAAGAACAGTTATTGTATATCACAAACAATGTGGTCTCATAACTTAAAATATAGACTCATGACAGTATAAATCTGTACCAGTGTCTCATAAACCATATTTGGCTGGGTGTATAACAAATGATGTGGTTCTTTTAGTTTTAACTATATGTGCCGAAATATGCATATACAGTTTGCATAGTTGTGCATGTGACACTTTAATAAACAATAAAATTGTAATTGTAAAATTGTATATTGACTGCACGAATTTATGTTGTTGTTGTTAAGTTTTTAAATTACCTATTGCATTAGTTACACATACATATTCTACTAAATATTCTCCAGCAACACAGTAACACATAGAAATTCTATGATCTGTCCTCTAGTAACAGTATTACACGTAGAAATTTTATAAACTATCCTCGATTAGTTACACGTAGAATGTTTTTAAACTATCCTCGAGGAGCAGTTAGTTACATGTAGAAATTTTATAAACTATCCTCGATTAGTTACACGTAGAAATTTTTTAAACTATCCTCGAGGAGCAGTTAGTTACACGTAGAAATTTTATAAACTATCCTCGATTAGTTACACGTAGAAATGTTTTAAACTATCCTCGAGGAGCAGTTAGTTAAATGTAGAAATTTTATAAACTATCCTCGATTAGTTACACGTAGAAATGTTTTAAACTATCCTCGAGGAGCAGTTAGTTACACGTAGAAATTTTATAAACTATCCTCGAGGAGCAGTTAGTTACATGTAGATATTCTCTAGAATACGCTGTAGTAAACTTAAATCCATGAAATATGCCCTTGTGACGATTAGTTACGCTTACAAATTCCACGAATATTCCCAAATTACCTAACGAAATTCTTTGAAAGATGCCCGAGTTACCATTAGTTGCGTATACTCACATCAAGTCTTCGAAATATCGTCAATGAACTATAAGTCTATCCACTTAGTGAATGTCTTGCCGGTCAGTAGTCAAGACTATTGCCCGAGGTCTGCGGGACCGAGGGTCAACATTTTTGTTTATTGACGTGCAAGCTATTCAGTAAGTGTTTTTTTTTATTTGATATCAAAAATTAATTTCCACGGTTTTATTTTTAAAATAGTTTGACTTGTTAGCCCAGTAAACACGCGTAGAATTTAGACCAGTCATGTAAAACAGACTGTAGACCGGCGATTTATATACGGATTCTTGTAACACTTACAATTAATTTTCTTTCAAATTATATAAAGTATGCCCTAGTAACCGTCAGCTACGCGTAAAATGCTATGTAATATGTACAAGTAACTATTAGGTATCTATACACATTTTATTTAAATATGCACAAATGACTGTTAGGTACCTGCAGAGGTTTTATGTATATATACACTAATGACTTTTTAGCTACATATACAAATTCTACGTTACCATTAGTTTCACATACAAATCCTGAGAAATATGCTGAGATAATCATTAGTTACAAAACACTTATTGTATAAAATTGGGCATAGTTACCATTAGTTATGTATACTTAAAACAAATTCTGTGTAATATGCTCTAGTAACCATTAGTTACACGTAACAAATCTTATGTAATATGCTCTAGTGACCATTAGTTTTACATACAGATCCTATGTTATATGCTCTAGTGACCTTCAGTTTCACATACAAATCCTATGTAAGATGCTCTAGTGACCATTAGTAACACATACAAGTCCTTTGTAATATGCTCTAGTGACCATTAGTTACACATACAAGTCCTTTGTAATCTGCTCTAGTGACCATTAGTTACACATACAAGTCCTTTGTAATCTGCTCTAGTGACCATTAGTTACACATACAAGTCCTTTGTAATCTGCTCTAGTGACCATTAGTTACACATACAAGTCCTTTGTAATCTGCTCTAGTGACCATTAGTAACACATACAAGTCCTTTGTAATCTGCTCTAGTGACCATCAGTTACACATACAAATCCCTTGTTATATGCTCTAGTGACCATCAGTTACACATAAAAATCTTATGTAATATGCTCTAGTGACCATTAGTTACACATACAAATCCCATGTAACATGCTATAGTAACCATTAGTTACACATACAAGTCCTTTGTAATGTGCTGTAGTAACCATTAGTTACACATATAAACCTGTGTAATATGCTCTAGTAACCTTTAGTTTCACATACAAATACTATGCCATGTACATTAACACATACAATTACCCTGACATAAGCTGTAGGAACCATTTGTTACTTCACAAATAATCAAGGCCTTCGAGTGGTTTATCGTCTGATTTACCACGGTTCAGAGTTCAGATGCGTTAGAATTACTGAAACATCTGAGCGATGAACCGTGGTAAATTAGATGATAAATCACAAGAAGGCCTTGGCTGTTTTCATTCTGACATGCTCATTGATATATTTTAATAAATATCATGCTGGGCTTCATTTACGCGAGGAGTAATGTATCGGACGTCATGCTGCAATTTGACGTCATAATTGACGTCATAATGCTCTCGCGCATCAACCGTTATTCTCGCAGAATATACAGGGCTTGATTTGATTTCCTTCTTTGTTTAACTGGAAATCAATTCGAGCCATGTTAGAAATATACATGTTCTATGATATATACTGCAGCAGCCATATGTTACCAATATCATATTAACAAGTCTGTGCATTCTTTTCAAACTTGAAACGCTATATCTGTTACTATAGCGGCTTGGTTATGTTACGAATTTGTATATAATACTTATGAACACCTGTAACATTTATTTCATCATGTTCTCTATTAACATGACCCTGCTAAGTTTCTATAATGAACTAATGAACTTGTCCATCTTTCAGTTTGGACAGTACCATTAAGGTAGTTCTGCACGTTTGATAAACCGGAAGTGATGGCGTAACGTAATTTATCCGGAATACGTGGAATAAAGCCTAGATTCAGCGTACGGAAATGAAAATCATTTTATTAATTAATAGCGGCCTATGAGTAAACTTATTACAATGGCACTGTTACTGTCTTTCTAAAGTTAAAATATGATATTAAAACATCTGACACGTTAAAAATTCAAAATAATATCTTAAAATTAGCGTGAAAAGTGCGGTTCACTTTAATCAAGGTCAAACCACATTATAGGCCATATGTTTGTTTACAACTGTGGGAAGTTTCATTAAATTCTACATTGTAGAACAATTTCTATTCGCGAAAATGTTATGAAAGTTATGGTTTTCCCATAGACTTTCATTATGAAAAGTTGCGTGAGGTCTAACTTTTTCAAATCAGTCTAGCGAAAAATCAATCAAGCACACGACCCTATCTTTTTTATTTGGTGAATTTTCTAGGTATATTCTGAAGTTTTGAAAAATCATAGTTTCATAGTTTTATCAAATTCTACATTGTAGAAAAAATTTCGATGCAAACGTGCAGAACTACCTTAACTGTTAAAAGGGGTGCTTACCAAAAAGATACTGACTGAATGGCGAACAGTGCATACCATAGGCTGATCATGATCTACACTGGTCGCAAAGGCAGAATCATTCGTTTCCAGCATGATAAGGGTTAACATGCCCCTTGTCTTTCTCCAAACTGGGACCACTGTAAAACGGAAACGCCCCTAAACTGCACGAATGTTGGTAAGATGTTTCTTTATCATTTGATTATAAAAAATAACCATATAACCAGACCCCACCCAATTTCTTATTCCGGACAGTACTTTTTCTGACCGTACCTCCTTTTTATGTACACAAAATTAATCCATGTAAGTTAAAAGGTAGTTTTACTTTTGACAATTTTGCCTTTTATCACAGTAAGCTCAGTCAAGTAATTGAAATTAGATTCACTGTAATCATATACCCACAAAAGATAAATGAGCCGCGCCATGGGAAAACCAACATAGTGGCTTTGCGACCAGCATGGATCCAGACCAGCATCCATGCTGTTCGCTAACGGTTTCTCTAATTGCAATAGGCTTTGAAAGCGAACAGCATGGATCCTGACCAGACTGCGCGGATGCGCAGGCTGGTCTGGATCCATGCTGGTCGCAAATGCACTATGTTGGTTTTCTCATGGCGCGGCTCAAATGTTGTAATTCAATAAAGTAAATAAACAAGATCAGGATTTTAAATATTTACAGATTCAATGCAATTGAATAAATGTGTAAATGAAGTCAAACCTTACCCTGCTTAATTTCTATAATGAACTTTTCAATCTTTCTATTTGGACAGTACCATTAACTGTTAAAGTGGTACTTACCAAAAAAGAAATTCTGACTGAATAGCGAATAGGGCATCTAGACCAGACTGTACGGATGTGCCGGCTGATCATGATCTACACTGGTCGCAAAGGCAGAATCAATCGTTTCTTTCGAACTTAGTTATAATATTTTTATGTATTTTTGTCAAATCTTAATCTATTTATTCGCTTTTACTGCATTGTATCCGACCATAATTTCTATCTACAAATTGAGGATAATTAGGGGACATAATTATCTAAATTTTGAATTACTTCAGGGGCTATCTCCTATGAACAAACAGAGGCTGGAGCTATCTCGACGGAGAGATATTACATATATTTTTCTGTGCACCATTCAATTTGCCATTAAATTTGCAGTTAGGAATGATGTTTTCAGAGGAATTAAATGAAGAGGGTTTTTTTTTTCACAGATATTTTAATTAGAATTTTAGGCGATTTCAGGCAATTTCCCATTACTTCCAATGCTAATTCGGAAAGTAACGGTCATGTTTTAAAACATAATTTCTTGCAAAAATTAACCTGGTAAGGGTACCTTTACCTTGCATCAATAAAATTGTCGTTGAATTTCCTACAGAATAACAAAAAATAGTAAAAATTAAATGAAGGAAAAAATATTGTAGCTAACGCCTTTAAACGTACAAAAATGTAGTTAATGGAAGAAACTATTTGACTTCGACTGCATTAGAATGAATAGTTGACTAATATCGACTTACCCTGGCTAAGTATGAGAAGAAAATCATATCCTTTGCTCATTTACCCTTATTTAAAATTTAACCATTTAAAATTTGTTTTTAAAATGTCAATACGCAGTTTTCAAATTATATATGATCTTAAACAACATTAACGCAAAAAATGTCTGCACAAAATATTCCTTTATTTTGAAATTTACTTAATTTTAAACGTTGCTCTTACTACGACAGGCTTTAATGTTCTTTTCAAAATATTAGGAAAATGTAAGTGATCCATACATCTTAATGTTTCTGCTATCTTTTAGAACTACTGATTAATGTTCGAGATAATTCAAATGATATTTGAATGCTGAGCCGGTGACAACTTTCACATGCTCCACTGCTTACAGACATTTTTGGTCGGAAAAATACATTTGTAAGCATACGGTGTCTGTTTCTATTTTGGCGTATCGGTGAATTACCTCCCCCGAACCTTTATTAAATGAAGATAGTCGAATGTTGCTCGGAATGCATATTTCTCTTCATCAGGTTCTGCATTTCCTATACGTTCATGATGGCATATTAACGCATACCATGCTGGGCACGATTGATTCTGCAGTCTGATCATGATCTGAACTGTTCGCTGTGCAGCCAGTATCTTTTTGGTAAGCACCCCTTTTAACAGTTAATGGTATTGTCCAAATTGGAAGCTGGACAAGTTCATTATAGAAATTTAGGGTTAATTAGTAGAACCTCTTTTAGAGTTAGGAGTATATCATCAAATCATAAAAATATTTGACAAAAGAACAACATGTTTACCAACAATCTACATGTCCACTACATGTTCTACTGTACTATCCCGTACAACTGGATACTTAAAATATTCTCAAAAGATTGTCCCCCTTTAAAAATGAATGTCATTTGTAAAGAAATAAAAAAAAATCAATTGCTGAAAACTACGTTCCACCAAGTTATGTGAAATTTGCAAATGCATCAAAACGAAGATATGTAACAGTTCTTTGAAAATAGTGAGTTTTTAAGGCGTTGAACTGTCTAAAAGTGTGGCCCCTTTATGCAGTCCTTTTACGGAATTCAATGTACATATCAGTAAGCTGACAGTTGTTTTGTAAAGTAATATGTATATGTTTTATACTGTCTAACTGCGTTCACTCAAACTCGGCCAGACCAGCAAAATTGGTTCGAGTTATCGGTAGTTCGAACAAAATACAATACACGGGGATTAAGCGGGGACCTGACACGTTCGAGAGAAGGGTGGTGTACGAATATCCGAGTTCAAGCGGACGAAGTTTGACTGTATTCTGTTTGATTTTCATGTGAAGCAATCCTTTCTTTCTATGATTTGGTGTTGTTTGGATTTTTTCTCAAAAGGTAAGGCTAACAGGTATAAATGCTGTAAGTCAGCGTTTCTCTCTTTGATATGAAAAGAACAAATGATATGAGACAGTAGGAGATGTAGAGGTTTTGGGCAGGATGGGGGAGGATATGTGAAGGGTACAGGACAGGATGGTTGAGAATATGTTGAGTATATTGTGGGCAGGATGGAGGATATGTGGAGGGTAATGTGGGCAAGACGGTTGAGGATATGTAGATGGTACTGTTGGTAGTATTGGGGAGGATATTTGGAGCGTAATGTGGACAAGAGAGTTGAGGATATGTGGAGGGTAATGTGGACAGGATTGGGGTCGATATGTGGAGGTTAATGCGGACAGGAAAGTGGAGGATATGCCGCGGCTACTGTGGGCAGGATGGGTGAGGATATGTGGAGGGTAAAATGGGCAAGATGGTGAAAGATATGATGAGGGTAATGTGGACAGGATGGGAGAGAATTTGTGGAGGGTAATGTAGACAGGATGGTTGTGGATATATGGAGGATAATATTGGCAGGTTGGTGGAGGATGGGGAAGGTAATGTGGGCAGGATTTGGGGGGATATGTGGAGGATATGTGGAGGGTAATGTGTGAAGGGTCGTTAAGGATATGTTGAGGGTAATGCGGGCATGATGGTTGAAGATATGATGAAGGTAATGTGGACAGGATGGGAGAGAATTTGTGGAGGGTAATGTAGACAGGATGGTTGTGGATTTATGGAGGATGATACTGGCAGGTTGGTGGAGAATATGGGGAGGATAATGTGTGTAGGATGGTGGAGGATATGGGAAGGGTAATATGGGCAGGGTTTGGGAGGATATATAGAGGATAATGTTTGAAGGACGGGTGAGGATGTGTGGAGGGTAATGTTGGAAGGATGGGGGAAGATATGTGGAGGGTGATGTTGGCAGGATGGTTGAGGATATGTTGAGGGTAATGTGGGCAAGATGGGGGTTAATGTAGGCAGGATGAAGGAGCATATGGGGAGGGTAATGAGGGAAGAATTTGGGAGGATATGTGGAGGGCAATATGGGAAGTATTGGGGGATGTGTGGAAGGTAATGTGACCAGGATGGTACATGATATGTGGAAGGTAATGTGGGAAGGATGACGGAGGATACGTGGAGGGTAATATGGGCTGGAAGGTACATGATATGTGGAGGCTAATATGGGAAGGATGGCGGAGGATACGTAGCGGGTAATGTGGGCAGGATGGTACATGATATGTTGAGGGTAATGTGGGAAGGATGGCGGAGGATATGTGGAGGGTAATGTGGGCAGAATAGGGGAAGATATGTGGAGGGTAAAGTGAAAAGGATGGGGTAGGATATTTGGAGGTTAATGTTGGCAGGATATGGGAGGATATGTAGATTTTAATACGGACAGGATAGGGAGGATATGTGGAGGATAATGTGGGCAGGGTAGGGAGGATATATGGAGGATAATGTGGACAGGGTAGGGAGGATATGTGGAGAGTAATGTTGGAAGGATGATGGAGGAGATGTGGAGGGTAATGTGGGCAGAACGGAACGGGGGAAGATATGTGGAGAGTATTATGGGCAGGATGGGGGAGGATATGTAGATGGTAATGTGGGGAGGATTGTGGAGCATATGTGGATGGTAATGTGTGCTGAATTGGGAAGAATATTTGGAGGGTAATGTTGGCAGGATGAAAATGGATATGTGGATAGTAATGTGGAAAGGATTAGTGAGAAGAAAGTATTGTGGACAGGACTGGGAGGGGATGTGGAGAGTAATGTTAGCAGGATGATGGAGGAGATATGGATGAACGGGAAATTATACGGAGGATTTTAGGGCAGGATTGGGAGGCTATGTGGAGGTATTTGTGGGCAGGATTAAGGAGGAGATGTGAGGGCATTGTGAGCAGAATTTGGGAAGAGATGTGGAGGGTATTGTTGGCAGGATTGATGTGGAGATGTCTAGGGTAATGTGGGCAGGATGGAGAGGAGATTGGGGGGTAATATGGTGAGGTTGGATGTAGAGATGTAGTGGGTAATGTGGGTAGGATTGGGGAAGAGTTGTGGAGAAAACTGGACAGGATGGATGTGAAGATTTGAAAGGTACTGATAGCAAGATGGATGGGGAGAGATAAAGGGTATTGTAAGCAGGATGGATGTGGACAGGTAGGGGGTATTGTAAGCAAAATTGATGGGAAGAGGTAGAGGGTATTATAAGCAGGATGGATGGGGAGAGGAAGAGGGTATTGTAAGCAGGATGGATGGGGAGAGGAAGAGGGTATTGTAAGCAGGATGGATGGGGAGAGGTGGAGAGTATTGTAAGCAGGATGGATGGGGAGAGGTAGAGGGTATTGTAAGCAGGATAGATGGGGAGAGGAAGAGGGTATTGTAAAGCAGGATAGATGGGGAGAGGTAGATGGTATTGTAAGCAGGATTGATGGGGAGAGGTAGAGGGTATTGTAAGCAGGATGGATGGGGAGAGGTAGAGGGTATTGTAAGCAGGATGGATGGGGAGAGGTAGAGGGTATTGTAAGCAGGATGGATGGGGAGAGGTTGAGGGTATTGTAAGCAGGAAGGATGGGGAGAAGCAGAGGGTATTGTAAGCATGATGGATGGGGAGAGGTAGAGGGTATTGTAAGAAGGATGGATGGGGAGAGGGAGAGGGTGTTGTAAGCAGGATGTATGGGGAGAGGTAGAGGGTATTGTCAGCAGGATTGATATGGACAGGTAGAGGGTATTGTAAGCAAGATTGGTGGGGAGAGGTAGAGGGTATTGTAAGCAGGATTGATATGGACAGGTAGAGGGTAATGTAAGCAAGATGGTTGGGGAGAGGTAGAGGGTATTGTAAGCAGGATTGATGTGGACAGGTAGAGGGTATTGTAAGCAAGATGGGTGGGGAGAGGTGGAGGGTATTATAAGCAGGATTGATATGGACAGATCGAGGGTATTGTAAGCAAGATGGGTGGGGGAAGGTAGAGGGTATTGTAAGCAGGGTGGATGTGGAGAGGTAGAGGGTATTGTAAGCAAGATGGATGTGGAGAGGTAGTGGGTATTGTAAGCAGGATTGGTGTGGCCAGGTAGAGGGTATTGTAAGAAAGATGGGTGGGGAGAGGTAGAGGGTATTGTAAGCAGGATGGATGTGGAGATGTAGAGGGTATTGTAAGCATGATTGGTGGGGGAGGTAGAGGGTATTGTAAGCAGGATTGATATGGACAGGTAGAGGGTATTGTAAGCAAGATGGGTGGGGAGAGGTAGAGGGTATTGTAAGCAGGATTGATGTGGACGGGTAGAGGGAATTGTAAGCAAGATGAGTTGGGAGAGGTAGAGGGTATTGTAAGCAGGATGGATGCGAAGAGGTAGAGGGTATTGTAAGCAGGATGTATGGGGAGAGGTAGAGGGTATTGTAAGCAAGATGGATGTGGAGAAGTAGAGGGTATTGTAAGCAGGATTGATGTGGACAGGTAGAGGGTATTGTAAGCAAGATGGTTGGGGAGAGGTAGAGGGTATTGTAAGCAGGATGGATGTGGAGAGGTAGAGGGTATTGTAAGCAGGATGGATGGGGAGAGGTAGAGGGTATTGTAAGCAGGATTGATATGGACAGGTACAGGGAATTGTAAGCAGAATGGATGGGGAGAGGTAGATGGTATTGTAAGTAGGATGAATGTGGAGAGGTAGAGGGTATTGTAAGCAGGATTGATATGGACAGGTACAGGGAATTGTAAGCAGGATGGATGGGGAGAGGTAGAGAGCATTGTAAGCATGATTGATGTGGACAGATAGAGTGTATTGTTAGCAGGATGGATGGGGAGAGGTAGAGTGTATTGTAAGCAGGACTGATGTGGACAGGTAGAGGGTATTGTTAGCAGGATGGATGTGGAGAGGTAGAGGGTATTGTAAACAGGGTGGATGGGGAGAGGTAGAGTGTATTGTAAACAGGATGGATGGGGAGAGGTAGAGGGTATTGTAAATAGGATGGGTGTGGAGAGGTAGAGGGTATTGTAAGCAGGATTGATGTGGACAGGTAGAGGGTATTGTAAGCAAGATGGATGTGGAGAAGCAGAGGGTATTGTAAGCAGGATGGATGGGGAGAGGTAGAGGGTATTGTAAGCAGGATGGATGGGGAGAGGTAGAGGGTATTGTAAGAAGGATGGATGGGGAGAGGTTGAGGGTATTGTAAGCAGGATGGATGGGGAGAGGTAGAGGGTATTGTAAGAAGGATGGATGGGGAGAGGTTGAGGGTATTGTAAGCAGGAAGGATGGGGAGAAGCAGAGGGTATTGTAAGCATGATGGATGGGGAGAGGTAGAGGGTATTGTAAGAAGGATGGATGGGGAGAGGGAGAGGGTGTTGTAAGCAGGATGTATGGGGAGAGGTAGAGGGTATTGTCAGCAGGATTGATATGGACAGGTAGAGGGTATTGTAAGCAAGATTGGTGGGGAGAGGTAGAGGGTATTGTAAGCAGGATTGATATGGACAGGTAGAGGGTAATGTAAGCAAGATGGGTGGGGAGAGGTAGAGGGTATTGTAAGCAGGATTGATGTGGACAGGTAGAGGGTATTGTAAGCAAGATGGGTGGGGAGAGGTGGAGGGTATTATAAGCAGGATTGATATGGACAGATCGAGGGTATTGTAAGCAAGATGGGTGGGGGAAGGTAGAGGGTATTGTAAGCAGGGTGGATGTGGAGAGGTAGAGGGTATTGTAAGCAAGATGGATGTGGAGAGGTAGTGGGTATTGTAAGCAGGATTGGTGTGGCCAGGTAGAGGGTATTGTAAGAAAGATGGGTGGGGAGAGGTAGAGGGTATTGTAAGCAGGATGGATGTGGAGAGGTAGAGGGTATTGTAAGCATGATTGGTGGGGGAGGTAGAGGGTATTGTAAGCAGGATTGATATGGACAGGTAGAGGGTATTGTAAGCAAGATGGGTGGGAAGATGTAGAGGGTATTGTAAGCAGGATTGATGTGGACGGGTAGAGGGAATTGTAAGCAAGATGAGTTGGGAGAGGTAGAGGGTATTGTAAGCAGGATGGATGCGAAGAGGTAGAGGGTATTGTAAGCAGGATGGATGGGGAGAGGTAGAGGGTATTGTAAGCAAGATGGATGTGGAGAAGTAGAGGGTATTGTAAGCAGGATTGATGTGGACAGGTAGAGGGTATTGTAAGCAAGATGGTTGGGGAGAGGTAGAGGGTATTGTAAGTAGGATGGATGTCGAGAGGTAGAGGGTATTGTAAGCAGGATGGATGGGGAGAGGTAGAGGGTATTGTAAGCAGGATTGATATGGACAGGTACAGGGAATTGTAAGCAGAATGGATGGGGAGAGGTAGATGGTATTGTAAGTAGGATGAATGTGGAGAGGTAGAGGGTATTGTAAGCAGGATTGATATGGACAGGTACAGGGAATTGTAAGCAGGATGGATGGGGAGAGGTAGAGAGCATTGTAAGCATAATTGATGTGGACAGGTAGAGTGTATTGTTAGCAGGATGGATGGGGAGAGGTAGAGTGTATTGTAAGCAGGACTGATGTGGACAGGTAGAGGGTATTGTTAGCAGGATGGATGTGGAGTGGTAGAGGGTATTGTAAACAGGGTGGATGGGGAGAGGTAGAGTGTATTGTAAACAGGATGGATGGGGAGAGGTAGAGGGTATTGTAAATAGGATGGATGTGGAGAGGTAGAGGGTATTGTAAGCAGGATGGATGGGGAGAGGTAGAGTGTATTGTAAACAGGGTGGATGGGGAGAGGTAGAGGGTATTGTAAATAGGATGGATGTGGACAGGTAGAGGGTATTGTAAACAAGATGGATGTGGACAGGTTGAGGGTATGAGGAGAGGTACAGGATATTGTAAGCAGGATTGATATTGACAGGTAGAGGATATTGTAAGCAGGATGGATGGGGAGAGGTAGAGTGTATTGTAAGCAGGATTGATATGGACAGGTAGAGTGTGTTGTAAGCAGGATGGATGGGTAGAGGTAGAGGGTATTGTAAATAGGATGGATGTGGACAGGTAAAGGGTATTGTAAGCAAGATTGATGTGGACAGGTTGAGGGTATTGTTAGCAGGATGGATGGGGAGAGGTAGAGTGTCCTGTAAGCAGGATGAATGAGGACAGTTGGAGGGTATTGTTAGCAGGACGGATGGGGAGAAGTAGAGGATATTGTAAATAGGATGGATATGGACAGGTAAAGGGTATTGTAAGCAAGATTGATGTGGACAGGTTGAGGGTATTGTTAGCAGGATGGATGGGGAGAGGTAGAGTGTCCTGTAAGCAGGATGAATGAGGACAGTTGGAGGGTATTGTAAGCAGGATGGATGGGGAGAGGTAGAGGGTATTATAAGCAAGATGGATGGGGAGACGTAGAGTGTATTGTAAGCAGGATTGATATGGACAGGTAGAGGGTATTGTAAGAAAGATTGGTGGGGAAAGGTAGAGGGTATTGTAAGCAGGATGGATGGGGAGAGGTAGAGGGTTTTGTAAGCAAGATGGATGTGGAGAGGTAGAGGGTATTGTAAGCTGGATGGATAAAGACAGGTAGAGTGTATTGTAAGCAGGGTTGATGTGGACAGGTAGAGGGTATTGTAAGCAAGATTGGTGGGGAGAGGTAGAGGGTATTGTAAGCAGGACGGATTGGGAGAGGTAGAGGGTATTGTAAGCAAGATGGATGTGGAGAGGTAGAGGGTATTGTAAGCTGGATGGATAAAGACAGGTAGAGGGTATTGTTAGCAGGATGGATGTTGAGAGGTAGAGGGTATTGTAAACTGGATGGATAAAGACAGGTAGAGGGTATTGTTAGCAGGATGGATGTTGAGAGGTAGAGGGTATTGTAAACAGGATGGGTGGGGAGAGGTAGAGTGTATTGTAAGCAGGATGGATGCGGACAGGTGGAGGGTATTGTTAGCAGGATGGATGGGGCGAGGTAGAGGGTATTGTAAATAGGTTGGATGTGGACAGGTGGAGGGTATTGTAAGCAGGATGGATGTGAACAGGTAGAGGGTATTGTTAGCAGCATGGATAGGGAGAGGTAGAGTATATTGTAAGCAGGATTGATATCCACAGATAGAGGGTATTGTAAGCAGGATGGATGGGGAGAGGTAGAGGGTATTGTAAATAGGATGGATGTGGACAGGTAGAGGGTATTGTAAGCAAGATGGATGTGGAGAGGTAGAGGATATCGTTAGCAGGATTGATGTGGACAGGTAGAGGCTATTGTAAACAAGATAGGTAGGGAGAGGTAGAGGGTATTTTTAGCAGGATGGATGTGGACAGGTAGAGGGTATTGTAAGCAAGATGGATGTGGACAGGTTGTGGGTATTGTTAGCAGGATGGATGCGGAGAGGTAGAGTGTATTGTAAGCAGGATTGATATGGCAAGGTAGAGGGTATGGTAAGCAGGATGGATAGGGAGAGGTAGAGTGTGTTGTAAGCAAGATGGATGTGGACAGGTAGAGGGTATTGTAAGCAAGATTGATGTGGAGAGGTAGCGGGTATTGTAAGCAGGATGGATGGGGAGAGGTAGAGTGTATTGTAAGCAGGATGGATGTGGACAGGTAGAGTGAGGGTATTGTAAGCAGGATGGATGTGGACAGGTAGAGGGTATTGTTAGCAGGATGGATAGGGAGAGGTAGAGTATATTGTAAGCAGGATTGATATGGACAGGTAGAGAGTATTGTAAGCAGGATTGATATGGACAGGTAGAGGGTATTGTAAGCAGGATTGATATGGACAGCAGGATTGATGGGGAGAGGTAGAGGGTATTGTTAGCAGGATTGATGTGGACAGGTAGAGGGTATTGTAAGCAGGATGGATGGGGAGAGGTAGAGAGCATTGTAAGCATGATTGATGTGGACAGGTAGAGGGTATTGTAAGCAGGATGGATGGGGAGAGGTAGAAGGTATTGTAAGCAGGATGGATGGGGAGAGGTAGAGGGTATTGTAAATAGGATGGATGTGGACAGGTAGTGGGTATTGTAAGCAAGATGGATGTGAAGAGGTAGAGGGTATTGTTAGCAGGGTTGATGTGGACAGGTAGAGGCTATTGCAAGCAAGAATGGTGGGGAGAGGTAGAGAGTATTGTTAGCAGGATGGATGTGGACAGGTAGAGGGTATTGTAAGC
Organism: Mercenaria mercenaria; assembly: GCF_021730395.1. Taxonomy (NCBI): domain Eukaryota; kingdom Metazoa; phylum Mollusca; class Bivalvia; order Venerida; family Veneridae; genus Mercenaria; species Mercenaria mercenaria. The sequence goes on from NC_069370.1 coordinate 42,468,950, forward strand.
AAGATGGATGTGGACAGGTTGTGGGTGTTGTTAGCAGGATGGATGGGGAGAGGTAGAGTGTATTGTAAGCAGGATTGACATGGACAGGTAGAGGGTATTGTAAGCAGGATGGATAGGGAGAAGTAGAGTGTGTTGTAAGCAGGATGGACGTGGACAGGTAGAGGGTATTGTAAGCAAGATTGATGTTGAGAGGTAGCGGGTATTGTAAGCAGGATGGATGGGGAGAGGTAGAGTGTATTGTAAGCAGGATTGATATGGACAGGTAGATGGTATTGTAAGCAGGATGGATAGGGAGAGGTAGAGGGTATTGTAAGCAAGATGGATGTGGAGAGGTAGAGAGTATTGTAAGCAGCATGCATATGGACAGGTAAAGGGTATTGTAAGAGGATGGATGAGAAGAGGTAGAGGGAGAGGTAGAGGGTATTGTTAGCAGGATGGATGTGGACTGTAGAGTGTATTGTTAGCAGGATGGATGTGGAGAGGTAGAGGGTATTTTAAGCAGGATGGATGAGGACAGTTGGAGGGTATTGTTAGCAGGACGGATGGGGAGAGGTAGAGGATATTGTAAATAGGATGGATGTGGACAGATGGAGGATATTGTAAGCAGGATGGATGTGGAGAGGTAGCGGGTATTGTAAGCAGGATGGATGGGGAGAGGTAGAGTGTATTGTAAGCAGGATGGATGTGGAGAGGTAGAGGGAGGGTATTGTAAGCAAGATGGATGTGGACAGGTAGAGGGTATTGTAAATAGGATTGATATGAACAGGTATAGGGTACTGTAAGCAGGATAGATGTGGAGAGGTAGAGGGTAGAGGGATGGATGGGGAGAGGTAGAGAGTATTGTAAGCAGGATTGATGTGGACAGGTAGAGTGTATTGTAAGCAAGATGGGTGGGGAGAGGTAGAGGGTATTGTAAGCAGGATGGATGGGGAGAGGTAGAGGGTTTTGTAAATAGGATTGATGTGGACAGGTAGAGGGTATTGTAAGCAGGATGGACGTGGAGAGGTAGGGGGTATTGTTAGCAGGATGGATGGGGAGAGGTAGAGGGTATCGTAAGCAGGATGGATGTGGAGAGGTAGAGAGTATTGTAAGCAGGATGGATGGGGAGAGGTAGAGGGTATTGTAAGCAGGATTGATATGGACAGGTTGAGGGTATTGCAGGCAGGATGGATGTGGAGAGTTAGAGGGTATTGTAAGCAGGATGGATGGGGAGATGTAGAGGGTATTATAAGCAGGATGGATATGAACAGGTAGAAGGTATTGTAAGCAAGATGAATGGGGAGAGGTAGAGAGTATTGTAAGCAGCATGGATATGGACAGGTAAAGGGTATTGTAAGAGGATGGATTAGAAGAGGTAGAGGGTATTGTAAGTAGGATGGATGAGAAGAGGTAGAGGGTATTGTAGTCAGGATTAGGGAGGAGATGTGGAGGGTGATGTTGGCATAATGGATGTCGAGATTCGGAAGGTAATGTTATCAGGATTAGGGAGCAGATGTGGAGGGTAACTAGAGCAGAATGGATGATGCAGAGATGTGAAGGGTAATGTGGGCAGGACGGATGTGGTGATTCGGAGGGTAATGTTAATAGGATTGGGGAGGAGATATGATGGGTAATTAGAGTAGGATGGATATGGAGATGTGGAGGTGATGTAGGCAGGATTGACGGCAGCATACAAAGAGACAATATCGAGAAAGACAAGTGAGAAAGTATCATTGAGAAACTAACTCGCTGACAATCAAACCATTGAGGAAAACGGTAAAGTACATAAAAGGGGCATAATTGCTGTGAAACATTGCGCCGGGCAAGTTAGAATGACCTTTAAATATACTGAATAAAACAAAACCTATTTAATATCTTGAAGGTATAAAATGTTCGAGACAGCACATCTCACTGACGTTTGAAAAGTGTAAATCCTTTGAGACAGAGCACCACCTCTGGTGTATATATGGTATAAACACATTGAGACAGAGCACCACCTCTGGTGTATATATGGTATAAACACATTGAGACAGGGCATGAAATGTATAAATGAAGTGAGACTGGACATCTACCTAATGTTTATATATGTGGAGACAAGAGGCCAGTCTACGCAATGGAAACAATATATAAATCTGTAGAGGATACTGATTATTTTTGCGTTCAAGATTTAAAGACGCCAAGTTGGTGACTTAGGATTCCCTGCTCCTCATCGTTATTGATAGGGAGCAGAGACAGTTATCTAAATGGTGCCATTATCCCCTCCCCCAGGTGCACGATACTGTTTGAAATAATGCCAAGAGCATTACCTGAGTTTCTCCTCCATTAAACCTATACTGTCGCCTTGACCTTTGTCTTAAAACAACATATTTACATGACAACTATTTTATCTTCGTGGATCCGCGTTGTTTCCTAGATAAAGGTCAAAATTTCTTTATAAACAAGGAAAATAAATTGTTTACACGTATGCTTCGCTTGAAAAACAAATTGATAAAATCTAAATGTCGACACTTTCTTTGTTTGTTTTTACTACATTTTGTAAATTAGTATCATTCCTTAAATAGTGTATGTCGGAATGGCGAAATATATATAGTTACATACTTTCTTTAAAGATAAACTGTGCTCTTTTTTTTTCCACAAAATTATTTTATCATTAGATATTAATTTTCTTGCAGAAAACTCTCATGCATTTAACTTGTCTTCTGTATATATAGCCTAACTGTGTAGAGCTGATTTCACAAATAAATGTCATGTTGTAACATTCATTTGCTTAAAAAAAAGCTACAAATTCAATTGTGCTTCTCTATACACTCATTTAATATACTATTTTAACCTATCACAAAATACTGATTATACACGCAATCGTGGTTTAGGTAATGTGCAGTGTTTGTTCATTTTTTTTCAAATGTTGAAGTTGCACAATATATCTTTAATGTAGTGCATGTCAGAACAATGAAATATGTATTTACACACGTTATTTAGTATGATATAATTATACCGTCACGATAAAAAATGTATTGTGTATTGTAACTCAAGAAACGTCATTAATGTTACTAATTGAAAAGATTTATATGTTACATCATACAGTCTACTAATTAACAACAAGAATATAAATGACGTGCCTGGTAAATTTGTCAAAATGTTATATCATTGCATATTCGGCGTCTTTTGTAGGCACGTAGGATTATGCAAACGTCAGAGGCAAGAAGATTCGCACCTTTGAAAGCTCGACCCTACGCTTATGTGGGCCAAATAATTCGACGTAAAAGACCATAATCACGTGGCAAAAGGACGACCCGTTTAACAACTGACGTCATATTTTCTGTGATTCTAAGGGACAAGAATGTAGTCTGGTTTTATATGCAATATTCAACAGCTGATAATATCATTGCAACGATACCCTTTATTTATTACCTCCCTTGACTGATTTTTCTATCAAGTCTTATAAACATTCTGTGCCAGTTTTCGTTAAAGGGTTAATCTAACAATTTTTACTTAATCCAAGCCAGTGCTAACTACGCAAGCAACTGACGTATTCCACACAGTTAACCGAGGTGGAGGACGAATGATTTCAGACGCATTACAAAACCATTGTCGATCTTAATCTTTTTATTTTTGTCACAATTATAGGTCATATGGCGACTTTCCAGCTTTGATGGTGGAGGAAGGTGCCCCTCCGTGCATTATTTCATCGCTGGAGGGAACCTGGGTAGAACCACCTACCTTCCATAAGCCAGCAGGATGTCTTACTCACATGAAGAATTCAATGCCCCGAGTGAGGCTCGAATCCACATTGGTGAGGGACAAGTGCTTTGAAGTCAGCGACCTTAACCTCTCGGCCACGGTGGCCCCTACAGACCATCGTCAAATCATCAGGCACATTGACCGTTATCGTACTATTATTCTTCGTTGTAATTTTAAGGTAGTGGACCCGTATTGACTGTCGGCAAATTATATGATCACCGTATGCCATTTCAGCGTTCAGTGGTGTTTTGGCGGGAGAAAGCCATGTGCGCAAGGAGTCCGAAGAATGCCGAATTTCCTAACGAGAGTACGAAATCACACGGATGTCGCTGATTGTTATTGCTGGCCTACTACTTTAAGATGAAGACATTATTCCCGATGCGCAGCGAGTCTAGTCGAACAAGAGTCGTTCAAGGTAACCTTTTCGAACAATGTGAGGCATTCACTTAAATTCTTTCAGTGTGCATAAGTTGAATCATTTTCTTCAGCAAAAGCTATAAAACATGTTATTTCAATTTTATATTGTACTTTTATTACTTCTGCAATATTTTCAGACGAAAAACACGTCTGGGTGGCGGCAATTGTTTTATTTAGCTGGAAACGTTCATAAAATGGTGAAAATACAACCATAAGACATATATCTACCAGAGTGAATCAGGATCCACGCATAATTCACGTCCCGTCAAGAAATGCAACATTCCACCATCTTGATCATTGCGCTGGAAGATGGAAAATTCGTGAAGGTTTGTCGTAATATTTCATAAACTTTTCGTATGAATTCTTTCTACTGAAGACAGATTTGTGAACCATAGTTCTATAGCTAGTGTCTGATTTGTTTTTTGTTTATTTATGATCGTGGAGGAAACTAAACAGTTTTTTTTGTTTTTTTTATCATCATCCCGACCTTGGGTAATCATTACATTACAACCTTACAACCGGGACACCTAACATTGCAGCATGTTAAAGTTCCTTTATGTAGCTGAAAACGGATGTTTTTCCTGTTGATTGAATTGGAGACATGGGGAGGGGGTGATAGATTTCAATTATGTAAGGGCAGTCAAATGATTTAACCATGTGCCAGAAGCAACTTATTCTCCGCAAGTATAGCTGACAACTTTCAAACAAGAATTTCAGACACATTATCTTCTGTCAGACCGTAACATAGAACTTTCGCTACCAAGACCTAAGAATCCGTATGCGTTTCTTCTACATACATAACCAACCGGCCGCAAAAGGAACAAGTGGAGTGTGACACATGGATATGTAACATTGCATTCCGACAGACGGACAGACTAGCCGGGGTCAGTTTGTAAAGAAACTACTTACTGCCTCTGCAAAAGTAATTTCGTATAGTTGAACATACTGTTTTACTTGAAAATAGTGAGGTGTCGGTTAAAGGGAAATAATTGTAAACACTGGTTTAACTATAAATGGGGGCGAACTTATACGATCTTATCGTAGCTAGGGTTTGGTTGAATTATGTCCCTTCATGCGTTAAACTATTGGGTATATGTTGTCTTTTTTAATGATGTCACAAAATTATGCGACAATGACTCCATTTTTGTCTATTAATATTAGTTTTGTAAAAAATAGCAACATTCCAAAAGAAGATTGACCAGTACATTTCAATCTACGGCACTTCTAAATGTAAAATATCTGATAAGCTTATGAAAACAACAAACTTAATAGTATATCATTAAAAAATGAAAAATTGATGTTTTCTTTCCGGTTACATGAAGAGTCATATTTTACCTGTAATTCTGATAGGCCTATAAATTACACCATTGTATTTATACAATCGTTATACATGATAAGCCATTTCTAAAATAATTTTCCTTTTACCATTTAGAATGTCCATTTTTAGTTTTTAGTTAAGATGCTATAATGCAAACACCGTTATATTTATTTAGCTTATTAAATAATTCTTTCCATTTATTAGCACTATGAACGGCATATCTCTAGATCTACAAAACACTGAAATTGAGAACATCCTTTCATTAACTAGTTATTTTAAATAAAAGATAAAAACAGTCTTGCGAGTTCTGTTAAAAACGCAAGTAAATATTTTATATTCACTCGTGTACTCTGTAAAATGCACGAATAAACACTTTCTACAGCGTTAGCGACGCATAATATTTAGGAATTTTGTTATAATACTACATCTGTTGCATTAGCAAAGCAGTAAAATATACTGTTTATCTTAAAGGCTAAAAGACATATACATATCCCAATGGCGAGAAGGGCTACAAAACGCAAGTTCGACGACATTGTATCACTACATCAAAACAGAGTTTGAGATTTCTGACTATCTTTCAGTTACAAATAATCAAAAACATAGACACAATTTATCAAAACTTAGATTGTCATCACACAAACTGAAAATTGAACAAGGGAGGCACTATAATATACCAAGAACAGATCGTAAATGTGAACTTTGTACGAAAAGTGACTTGGAAGACGAATATCATTTTGCGCTGGTTTGTGACGCATATAGACATTTGAGACAGCAGTATATTCCATCTTATTACACGCGGAGGCCCAGCATGTTCAAACTACTAGTATTAGAACTGTTTAATAGCATTAATAAGACATTATTACATCGCCTATCAATTTACATTAGTAAAGCATTTCTTTTAAGAGATGACATGATCAACGTTCTTGTTTAAAGTGTTGAATAGTTTTAGAATGTTTACCCTCTCATGATTTTGATAAAACTCATTTCTGCAACATATTTGCATGCTATTTATTTATTTTATTTATGATTCATATAGATGATAAGCTGTAATGCTCAAATTTTGAATAAATTCTTTGCTCTGTTCTGTTCTGTTCTGATCTTTAGGAATTTGGTTGTAATAAAAAATGTTAATCCAAAACAATATTTACTTGAATAATACTGATTTATTGTTGCTTTTTAAAAAAAATATTTTACTGACTTCGTATGTAAAGATTTAACTGTGTGTTCGGTTTGAAATAGTACACATCAAATACATGTATATATAGTTAAGCATTATAAATGTGTACTTCCACTAAAAAACTGGAAGTTGTTTTAACAAATGAATTTTATACATGACATTTATCTGTGAAGTTAATTAGTTCCTATATCATATTTTAGTCAAGTTAATTTCATTTCATGAGTATTTCTGTATTTCAAGATTGTATCCAAAAATAAACTATTTTAATGAAAGATGTGCATCCGATATCTTTAATATGCAATTTTACGAGTCTAATTGCCTTTCCCACTTTTTTCTCATTCTTGTTTTTTTTTTTTCAGGGGAAAAATGCCGATTATCCAGATTGCCCATCCACATATCAAGTTTAACACATAGATTCCGTGATTTATGACGTATTTTGGAGCGTTCGACGGTTACCATAGAAACGATGGAAAATCAATCATGAGAGTATGTTGATCATGGCTTAAATGACTGAATGAGAGTTTTACAAGTATCATTAATTGTTTTCTTTGATTTATGACTTTTATGCACGCAGATATTAAAACCTTTTCATGAAAATGTAGAAAAATACGAGTAATATATTATTTTATACTATTTTTGTCATTTTTAACTAAGAAAGAATAGAGTATACAACTTCTGTGCAAGTTTACTCTAAAAGACCTAAGACCAGTGTGACATAACAAACAATATTTTTTAAAACGGCGGCTGATTATCAGAAGTAAATAATTCACAATTGCAAGGGTATAAAATATTTTTGAGAAATATTGTTTTTTCTTTATTTGTAATTCAACAGTGTGTATTGATAGTTATTAAAATATTCAGATTTTGTGTAAGGATCTTGAACAAAATAGACCGTTACAAGCATTAATTGTTGTTGTTTTTTATCAACAGAGCTGAGAAAATGTTGTCGAAGATAAGAAATGAGATGACAGTAATATTTATTTTATCAAGAAGCAGTGTTGAAAAAACTTTAAGAAATGAAAAAAAAAATATATAGGAAAACTAGAGTAGAATTTTTTAAAACTATTCCCTTCGCATTAGCCGTATGATATCATGGTATACCTGTATTACTTATACCGCAATATCCGAACTGAAAAATGTACTTTTACCCGAGAACAAGTCGAGAGGAATCAGGAGTGACATATTCCTTTTACGAAATATATAAATTATTTAAAAGGAAAAGATCAAAAGGAAAAACAGTAACAATAAAGAAGGAGAGGGAGGTGGGGGCGGGGGTTAGAGTAATAAAAATATTAGACATTGAAGCAACATCTAATTTGCTGATCAAATTCTAATTTTCACAACATATCATAAAAGATAGGAGATAGTATTCAGAGACAGGACCCTTATTTTCGTATTTATCAATATTCCGATTCAAAAATTTAAACTTGAAAATTTAAAATAATAATGAGACGTTGCAATACAAACGAACCTGCAAAAAGGTTGATGCATACATGTATCAATGTGATGGCAAACTGAATATTCTTGCACTTTAAATCTCAGTCTAAATTCATACTTAAATCGTTGACGAATACGGATCAATTAAGTTTAAAACCACATTAGTGCATCACATACTGAATGAATGCAGTTGTTTCACCTTTAAGTACTTTAAATAATAAAACTTGTGTACTTTGTAATACGTAGATATGACTCACACTGGCAAGAAAACAAATAAATAATGGCGACCGTGAAATAATTAACTGTACTGCATTTTGTTTGTCACCCTCAATTTCTCTTACTCAGCATACCTGTTATTTTCGAACCCTGGTCGTGACCGCCGAGCCGGCCGTCTATCTATCAAAGACCTGTTTTAAACCGTTGACAGAGTAAAACAATTTCATTTATCTTCGCGCCAAATTCATTAGTATGGCCAGGAAAAGTGACCAATTACTTAACAAGCCGGCCAAGTCAGCAATAAGCACAATTCTGTCTATTTCAATGCAGATGGTGTTGTGGCAGAAACCCATTTTTCTTTCCGCCATAATTTGATAACGCTGACCGGAAGAAAAATGAAACGTCAGAAGTGAATAAAATGAAAAATGGCGGGCGGTTGTCAGATTTGTGTACAATTTGAATTTGATGCTCGCAGGCTCTCGAACGCTGGGCGAGAGATTTTAGGGGATTGTGTGAAAAAATGAAACACAGAGAGTGCAATATATCACTGAATTAAGTTCTTATTATTTAAACTTTTGAAATTTGACCTTTAGTCTAAAATATAACGAAAATTAAAACTTCAGAGGCGCTTTTTCCGTTGATCTTTGTAGTGGAAAATCATTTGAAGTGGTTATGTTCAGTTACTAACATATATTTAAAAACAAAATCCGCAATCGGTAATAAATAATATACTTTTAAATGTTAAACACTGCCAAGGATGATTTAACGTATATCTTTATAAATAAAAACATTTTTTTTATTTAAACACATTTTTACTTTCATTCTATATGCAATGCATTTGTCATCAGTGACATTCCGTATCAACACTTCAATATAAAATATGAACAACGGTAGGCCACATATCCTCTAAAAACAGCCTCTTAGATGTTCACACTAAAGCTATTACTTAATTAAAAAAATATGATTCAGTCTTTAAAATATAAATTCTTTTCCATTTTTTCTTTAAAAATGGGAAAAATCCCATTTAAAAAAAATAGGAATATTAAGTAGATTGAACCAATTCGATCTAAAATATTTCACATAAAATCATGTATTTCTTTCGAATGAGTATCCTTTCTTATTTCATTTAGGTATTATACTTTGCTGATGTGCATTGTGTTTTAAAAAACATTTTAGTATTCATGAATCCAGTAATATTATAAAAAAAATATGTAGCAGTTTTATTTTGAAATAAACTGAAATAAAATAAACTAAACTGCGAAGGGCAAAATAAATACTGAAAAATAGCATTTCTTATTTTAATACATGTTTCAGTATGGGTGACAATTTTAATATTTACTGACATTTTTGAAGACCTGTTTCCCGCTAATAAATATTCTTACACCCCTAGTCGTTATTCTTCACTTATTATCAATTTAATTGAGGTCTTGGCTTCTATCACTGTTGGTAATAGAAATACTGTTATAATCATATATTTCATACCAGGAATTTTCGTGCATTTCTACAGAAAAAAATATACTTTTACTAAAAATTCTTAGGGAATCATTCAGCAAATAAAAAAAAATCAACAACATTTTTTAAAGAATTCAATGTGTATCATTTTTAAATTTGTTATGTTAAACTTATTTTGAATATTACTTAAAATGTATTCCCTGTAGAAAATTCCGCCATTGTCCGCAAATAAGATACTCAGAAAAATGCAATTCTGATTTTTTATTATTTGAACTGCATAGAATCTTCATTATTTCTAATCGTAAAATGCAACATAACAATGGTATGACTAAGACGTTTTTAGTAATGTAGAAAATACGCCGTGACTTAAAAATCTACTTCCGAAAGATACTAGTATCCTCTCGACTTAAAAGTTTCCCAAGATTATCTTTCTATCAAAAAAATAATCCAGTGAGAAGAATTCAAATGTTTCCCCAAAAATCAAAACGTTCCATCAACCATTGCCAAGGAAATCTATATAATTATGATGCGTCCTTGCATAAAAACGTTATATGACTGTTTTTATACAAGTAAGAATTAATTTCACAAAAACAATATGTTACGGAAGATATCAAATAAACAGTAGCTCGATTCCCATGATTTATTGTGCATGAAGCATTAATTTCTAAACGAAGTTCTCACATTACTTCATGTTTAGATGATTTATTTGAACTATTTTAAATTAATTTTCGACAAGAAATGACAAAATTAATGTGTTTTTGTTATATCAATTTCCTATTTATGTAATGAATTTTATTTGCCGCTGTATTGAAATAAGTTAGCCTCTATAGTTAAAAAAACATGAAAGTTGGGCACATCGCACAAGTATAAATGTGGCAACATATTTCCTAACGACAAAATCTTTAAAATAATTTCGTTTACATACCCGTGCTTGACAAAAGTTTCGATAAAATGCTTTAACAGAATCCCCAGATACTGTAATATTCATTGTATGAATATTAAAAGGTAACGAATTTCAATTGATTTTTTTTTGTAAACTTCTTTATTATTTTTTATTACAAGTTTTTAATGAACTATTGATATATAAGAGAGAAATATGGTATTGCGAAGGTCAAAATCGGTAAAATGTTATCACGATAGCTTTCACTTTTGAACACCAGATCTTAAGTTTTTACTCATAGCAAATTTTGCAACCGGTGTTCACTTGATGAAAGATATTTTTATCTTACAAAGAAACAATACAAAAACTCCTTAATTTTTCTTTTCCGTTTATATATAAAGCGTCAATAAAATATCTTTCTAAATATCTTTCTAAAAAAAAACTCAGACAAACAAATACTAAAACCACTTTGGCTTTTAAAATATTATTTTGTGTTCATTTCTGAAATTTGTTTCAAGAACTTTACCTGGTTAAAAGAAAGGTAGCATTTTGATCAATTAACCGCTAGATTTAAGTTGTTCCTTTTTAATGAGTTCATTGCCAATACTGTTAGGAAATTAATTCATATATTTATATTTATGATATTGAGAGAAAACGCGCTGGTTACCATTATTGTATGTAGTAGAAGAAATCTAGCCGTAATTGTGTAATTCCAAATAGTTAAGATATTGATTGCGACATGGAATACAACCACTCGATCCGCTCAGTCTGGGTAGATCCAATGCTGTCGAAAACAGTTTTTCTAATTCCAATAGGATTTGAAAGCGAACAGCATGGATCCTGACCAGACTGCGCGGATGCGCAGGCTGGTCTGGATCCATGCTGGTCGCAAACCCACTATGTTGGTTTTCTCATGGCACGGCTCAAATATCCTTCCATTTTTGTTAAAGTTTGTGTAATGTCTGTCTTGAAAGATAGTAATTAATGTATTTCATATTTTGATTGCTAGTATATTGGTAATACTAAACAATTCGAAACTACATGAGTCCAATCATTCTATGTCAAGTGGAGACTGAAGCAAAAAACAAAAACGTAAGTGAACAAGAAAAAAAAAGAAACCCAAATAATCTAATTTGGGTCAATACAATGCTCCTGTGTTTGAAGATATAATTTTACATGACGTATGTTTCTGGATTGTATAGCAGAAAAATATGCAGTTCGTTCCAAGAACATTTAGATATTTGCAAGCCAAAATAAAAAAGAAAGAAAAAAAAAAACAGAAAAAAGACTGAAGATCCAAAATGTAATTTTATAACATCAAAAATGTTGAACCAAATATCGATAGAATCCCCATGTAAGGACGTGATACTTAGTTTGTAACCTCCACGTTTTTTAACCGAAAAATCGACATAACATTCATTATTCAGGTTGTCTGAATGCGCATTTCGTTTACTTCATTTCTAATTCGAAAAGAAAATGTTATTACTTCACCAGTGGACATCTTGCGGGATGCCATGTCCAATGTGAAAGAAACCATTTATCTAGATAGCGAAAATTAATGTTTTCTGTCGCGTGCGGGAATACACTCATTTTTATCCGTTACTAAGCAACGGCAAACAACCGCACACACAAAAAACAATAGTTTTCTCCTTTTTTTGTATTTGATGTGCAAAACGGAAAAGATAATTGTTTTATTTCACTTTTTTATTTGTCTGTTTTAGTTCATTTTTAAAAACACGGTTATGTTAATAGTGACTGAGAAGTCACTTTATCTGTACAGAGGATTACATATTAAGGCCAAGCATAAAATTTTTATAATGCCAGTAGTTTCCGGCTGATTTTAAGTTAAGTTTAACATGTTTGCCATACTCAAAATATCTGTGTACATACTCGACGACTTGAAAATGTGACACAATAATTCTTTCTCAAAAAATACATGTTCAAATGTCATTTTCTTACCTTTGAAAAAATGTCATTCCTTTGCAGCTCTTCCTTTACTGATCCTGGATGAGTAACACAATATAAATATGTTGGTTCCTTTGCCACGTTCTTAAATTCTCTATTTGTATAAATGTAAATATATAATTTTCTTAACTGTCAATTACATACCACTGTATCAGAAGTGTATTTCACCAGTGTTTATCCCGAAAGTCATATACTTTATTTTTGAAAAATTACCAAAAAAACTTAATTATTTTTTTACTTTCATAAAGACTTAAAAATACAGCACTTAAAATTAAATTCCATCGTGGAAGTTTATTTGCATTTCCATGAAACTTTGGCAAATTGAACATGCTATATATGAGCCAAATGAAAATAATTCAGTAAGTGCATGTTTTTTCTTCGCTAAAATGCTAAGTTACAAGCACGTAAAACACATGCCTTGTTAAACTAAAAGAATGTCAGTTGATTTGTGCATAATTGTAATTTAACAAATGAAATGAAGTCGTGATTAAGCGATATGTACTTTGAAGAACATGTGCGAAGTTTCAAAATGGTACGACAAATCAACATTTTAAATGCCGTTTCTACGAAAGTTTAACAAAAGACTTAAATTGAAGCAATTCACTCCAGAAGATGAATACAGTTGAAACTCGATATCTTAAACTCGCTTATCTCAAAATTCCGGCTATCTCGAAGACATTTTCAAGCCGGGTCCCAAATTATCGAATTTCGGTTATCTCGAAGTAAAACGCTCGATCTCTTTGAATTCGAGATAGCCGAGTTTCAACTGAGTCGTGCCATGGGAAAAGCAACATAGTGGGTTTGCGACCAGCATGGATCCAGACCAGCCTGCGCATCCGCGCAGTCTGGTCAGGATCCATGCTGTTCGCTTTTAAAGCCTATCGGAATTGGAGAAACTATTAGCGAACAGCATGGATCCTGACCAGACTGCGCGGATGCGCAGGCTGGTCTGGATCCATGCTGGTCGCAAACCCACTACGTTGGTTTTCCCATGGCACGGCTCATTACTGTATTGTACCTTTTCTACATTATTTCAGTCGTTTTAAATAGTCAAAGTTATCAAACACTAAAGCAATCTTAATACTCGATGTAAAACAGTTTCTTGAACTTTTGTTTAACTGGCTGGAAAGGACTTTTGCAAAGTACCAGTTCAACGTACGATCCAGTGTTTCTGGATTTGCTTCCAGTTGCTACCTTTTCTGTTGTAAAGAACTTTCCTAATGTTTAGTACAACCCTAAATTTGGGTGATTTTCGTCTTTTCACATGCATTCAAAATATGTATTGATTTAAGGAGAGTTCGTTCCTAATGTAAAAAAGTCCACCAGGGTAGTATAAACATTGAAAGTAATATAGTTATTCAGTCTTTCAGTCATGTTAAATGATGCTTTGTTGACATATTGCTGATATAGAAATTTGGTTAATCTCAGAAGAATTTTTCTCGGAGAAAATTCAATTTATTCTTATACATTAAATTCAGAACCGGTCAACATTTGAAAATAAAAAGTATTATTTTATCAATTAGTTGCATCAATAAAAGTTAATGTCAGACTTATAATGACTGTATGCCTAATGCAAACCCAGCTATGAAATACTGTAAATAAATACATTTGTATCGTGAAGCCTTCAAGTAATCTATACTAACGCGAAATGTAGTGAAATTAGTCACTTTCTACAAAGCCAAAACAGGACAAGTGTTGGCAGACTGTTACACTTTTAGCTGAATTTGTACAGCATTTCCACCAATAACATAATCATAATTCTGTTCTGTCTGTTCTGATCATAATACAGCGTTTTTGTGAATAGCTTATAACTTTTTCTAAATTTTCTCTTGCATCTCACTAAATGATACACGGCTTGTCCAGAACGAACTTTCTTTACAACATTCAGATATCTTTAGAGTTATGGTATTATACTTTCAATACTTTTATATAATTATAACAGTATTATTTATAGACTTTTTTCTCACTTCCGGTGTTGAGAAAATAATGTTAAATTCTTTCGGCCTCAGACGGTGTCGCGTATTTCTGGAAGAGACTTAACCTATATTCTGTTATTAAAGACCACCGAGACAAAATGAATTTCTCATTTTTGGAATGTTGCTCCGAGCTTCACATCTTTATCTCGCTCAAATGGAATGAATTGCCTCTTGCCACCGCGGTCATTTATAACCAACTTACAATTTGTAATTATTCCATTTTCAGTTCGGGAGATTTATGAGATTTTGTCTCAGAAAGGAAACCCTCCTATATTCCGGAAACACAAGCTCTTGAATTGTCAAAACATGACGTTAAGAACTGGTTTGAACGGGTTTCTCGAATTTTGCTTAGCAAAGTACCAATTACTGCGTATTATTGCAAACAGTTCTAAACTCTGGAACATAATCATAACCGAATTATGTAGAGTGAAACTCATGCACTTTCACTAAATGTCTTCGAAACATTTTAGGTATGTAAATGCTTTATTGCAAAAAAGACCAAAAAGGTATTGCCAAGATTCAGCGTCATTTTCAATTCTAAGTGTTTTAATTACTAGTATGTAAAGCTGAACACCTCTACGATATTCTGGATTCCGACAACCACTTACTCACTCTCTGCAAGTAAGTGACAACATCCTCACAATAACACATATGAGCCGTGCCATGGGAAAACCAACATAGTGGGTGTGCGACCAGCATGGATCCAGACCAGCCTGCGCATCCGCGCAGTCTGGTCAGGCTCCATGCTGTTCGCTTTTAAAGCATATTGGAATTGGAGAAACTGTTAGCGAACAGTATGGATCCTGACCAGACTGCGCAGATGCGCAGGCTGGTCTGGATCCATGCTGGTCGCACACCCACTATGTTGGTTTTCCCATGGCACGGCTCATATTTAGACTGAATAATTACATGGGCATTGGCTTTGTCAAATTATCACTGACATTATTCTGTTACACCGAGGAAAGAATGTTTGGAAGTTTGAAGTCAATATGAACTGAGGTATTATAACAACAACAAAAACAACAACAACAAAACAGCATTGCATTAAGAAGTATCGACAAACAACAGCTTGCCTTTGGTTAATGAACAGAAAAAAAAACACATACAAGATAATGATATGATCGTACATGGCATATGCTGTATAGGTTTTCTGTATGTTATATCTGTATAACGATAACGTATATATGATGGCAGTATGAATAAAACAAATAAATACCACTTAAATAGTTTTCAGACATATATATTTATGAATTTCTAACAATATATACCACTTTAAGGTATTTACAACATATTTATAACATATAAGGATGAGTATTGCAGCGCATCTGTGCTCGCATCTACACCAATTCACAGTGTCATCGATGCTCGCCTACCTGTGCTCGCATCTACACCAATTCACAGTGTCATCGATGCTCGCCTACCTGTGCTCGCATCTACACCAATTCACAGTGTCATCGATGCTCGCCTACGCCTTTATTTGATAGCAACGCAGTTCGACAGACGTTACAAATAGTGAAACTCCGTAGTTAATTACATGTACATAAGTTGACCCCAACAACAAAACGGTTTCAACAATAATATTCATCACTAAAAAAGTCAAGGAATGTGCAACTTTGAGTTTTTTTTTTTTAAATGGGTTGCCACTTTATTCGTTCGTTGGTCTGTCCGTACATTGCATGTTTGTTTTGCTGTGCTTGTGGAGTCACATCGATACAACTAAAAGGTTATATTGCGACTTTTCAAGCTTTTGTTGGTGGAGTTAGGTCCCAGGTGCCCCTTCAGGCATTATTTCATCACAAGCCGGCACTTCGGCACAACTATCTAGGTGGGCGGCAAAAGATTCGAAGCCAGTGACCTTAAACACTCGGCCACGGATGCCAATCCAATCGTTGCAATGTTGTTGTAAATGATGATGATGATGATGATGATGATAATGATTATGATGGTTAAATGAGGACCATTTCGAGGCTTGGTAATGATTGCTACAATAATTTATTTATAGACAAATTTGCTGATCAGTCCTCATCCGCAACTGAATCTGTTAAATTTACAGAACGACAGTTATTCATAAAGAGACTTATAACAATATCAAAGATACAATAACAATAACGAAATATAGAATAACAATAATGACTTTTACCATAAGAATATCTATCTCTGGATACTGCCAATCCCTCTCGCGAGTATTATAGGCAGGAAATAAGTGCACATCGGATTGTTAGTAAATAGGTGAGAGAGAGAGAGAGAAAGAGAGAGAGAGAGAGAGAGAGAGAGAGAGAGAGAGAGAGAGAGAACCTGTCAGGATAAGTGAGACTGGAAAAGTGTTCTAGTCATGATTAAATGTAAATAGTGAGAAAAAAATGAAGATAAAAAGTAAAAACACAAAGAGCCAGACTAATAATGCATCTTTACAACCGCCCGCTTGAACTGATCAAGGTCGGGCAGGGTGGCAATGTGACTTGGGAGTTTGTTCCAAAGTACAATGCTGTGAGGAAAGGAGTACTTGCGATAATCAGAGAAAACCTGTATTTGTCGAAGAGATAGAGGGTGCATGTGTCTTGTTAACCTATGAGGGACTTGGATATATGGCGGGAGATTAACTGCAACTAGGTTATGGTATATTTTGTAAAACATGATGAGCCGGCAGTCTAGTCTGCGATGTTCAAGGGAACGCCTGCCTAGGTCTTCCTGCATGCCAGATATGTGTGTGTTGAACTTAAGGTCAGCGGATAGATCCAGTCCGAGATATTTAGCATTAGAAACAGATTCTAGAATTTGGACATGGAGCAGATATTGGTGTTTAATCACGGTTTTGTTTCTGGTTATATGAATAACTTGGCACTTTGAAGGATTGAACTCCATGTCCCACTGCTTATCCAAGAGCACCATGTTGTTTAGATCATGTTGGAGTGTTGGATGGTCTGAGGAGGAGTTGATGGTAAGGTACACAGCAGTGTCATCAGCAAATAATCTGACCTGAGATTTTAACACAGAGGAAGATAGCAGGTTGATGCAAAGAAGAAAACAAAGGGGGCCTAGGACTGACCCCTGGAGAACCCCAGAGGTATCAGGCACTTCGGAAGAACAGTCACCATCCGCAGCTACTGTCTGTCTACGGCCAATGAGAAAAGATCGAATCCAGTTTAGGATTTGAGGACAAACACCATGTTTTTGAAGAGTGTATAAGAGTTTGAGATGGTTTACTTTATCAAAAGCTTTAGAAAAATTAAGGAGTATAAGATCTGTTTGTTTACCTGAAGAGGGGTTATTCACAGGGTAATCAGTTAATTCAATGAGCTGCGTTTCGCATGATCGTCTTTCTCTGAAGCCATGTTGAAGATCATAAAGTATGTTGTGGGTTATAAAGTGAAAAGAGAGTTGAGAGGCAACTATGTGTTCAAGGATGCATGTAAGGGAAATTGGGCGATAGTTTGCCGGATCACTGGTATCTCCTTTTTGTAAACAGGGCAGACATTTGCACTGGTCCAGTCATAGGGAATATTGCCGGTGGTCAGGGACTTTTGAAAGAGAACAGTGATGATGTCAGCAACCTCCTCTCTCAGCTCCTTCAGGACAATTAGCTTTGTTGGCATTGGGGTTGACAAGCTTTAATACACAGACTTTACTAATGATGATGTCACTCATTTGGGGGCATTTACAGTAATTTCTAGGGTCCAGGAGCCTCAGTTTTTGTATACATGTCTGTTTAAGTGAAAGTGGTGAAACTTGGGAAAAACTGACTGAAATTGTTAAGAATATTTGCCTTTTCAATGTTTTTCAATGTTGTTACTTTTAAGAGAGCCTGAGTGTTGATCTTTTAGTGGGGATACCTTTTGTGAATCTTGTTTTGAAGTTTATTAGGGTATAGAGCTTTTTGGTACAGACTTGATTTTGTGTGTCAGTTCAATCATCACCTGCACGATTCAGAATGTTTTCTAAATAAGAATCATATGATTGTTTGATTTTAGCCTTTGTCTGAGATTTTAGTTTCTTAAATTTTACCCATTGTTCACGATCTGACTTGTTTTTATAAGTGTTTGGTCTTTGATATTTTTGTAGAGCTGGTCTCTTTTGTGGATTAGTTTCTTAATGGATTTAGTTATCCAATCAGAGATGGTTTTGCTTTAATTGTTTTAGTAGGTATGTATTTTGATTTTCTTCATGTGTGTGTTTGAACTGGGCCCAAAGGTCTTCAACAGAGAGATTCGGCTTTCTGTAGTATTTCTGATGTAGAGATTTTAATGGTTTTTTTTTAATTCAGTCCAGTTGGCTTTTTTATACAATGTGCAAATACGGGGCTTTTGTTTGAGTATAGTAGGCCAGGAACATATTTCTGTGGAAATGATTTCATGGTCTGATATGCCAGGTAAGATCTTGACTTTATTAACCAAGGTATGGTTTGAAATGAGAAATAATTCAAGAATATTGTCATTTCGTGTATTTTCTTTGACCATTTGGACAAGGTTATGATCATCAATGATGTCTAGGAATTTGTCATAGACAGGACCTGTGTTTGAGCCGGCTTTAAAGGTAGGTGTGTGGTCTGAGTCCCAATTTAATTCTGGGAGGTTAAAATTACAAAGAATTAACTTCGTGCCTTTTAAGTTACGTGCAAGATCAAGGGACTTTTCAAATCATGTCGAGTTCCTGTGGCTTGTAATAGGATGCAATAAAGAGTTACATGTAATTTCAATTTTGATCAAAATTATTTCACAATCAGTGTTAAGTTTTGGTTGTTCACACGTTAAAAGACTGTTCTTGACAAGAATAACACTCCACCGCCCTTACCTTTAGTCTGTCACGGCGAAAAACTGTGTAGCCAAGATCAGCTGGAAAAAATTCACTGTTATAGTGCTCTTTATTTAACCATGTATCGAACATACAATAAGAATAACGACATATACAATAACAATGGCAAATTTTAGAATATGAATATAATTCAGCAACGTTTGACATGGCATATGTGTATTACTCTACAAAACAGTTGTATGTTTACTGATATATACATTGAATTCCATAAAGGGGCCACACTTTCGGACATTTCAATGCCTTTAGAAACTCACAATTTTCTAAAAATTGTCGGAGAGCTGGAATTTCACATAACTAGGTGGAACGTAATTTTCAGAAGTTGCTTATTTTGTTTCTTTACAAATGGCGTTAATATTTAAAGGGAGACAACTTTTTTTAAGAATATTTTAAGTATACAGTCGTACGGGACAATACGGTAGAACATGTTTGTTGGTAAAGATGTTGTTTGCTTACCAAATATTTTTGTGTTTTGGCTATATTCTCCTTAATCAAAAAGGCAACTTAAATTTAAGTTTGGTAATATGGCGACTTCGACCTTTTAAGGTGGAGGAAAACCCTAATCATATGATAAGTACTCCGATGTACGGGACGGTACGGGACGGTACTAGGGTAGAATCATCTAGCTTTCGTAAGCCAGTAGAAAAGAGGGGTTTCAAATCCAAAGAAGTGAGGGACAAGCGGTTTAAACTTTAAAGTCCGCGGCCTTTTCCGCTCGGCCATGGAAGACACTTTTGTACAGATGTTTCCTTTTTTCCCACGATATTATCACGGATATCACTTTCTCGCTTACCTTGAAAACTGGGAGAGTATGTTAATATGTCCACTTTTTTCTTATTTATGATAATTAATTGTTATTCATATTTGTCAAAAACACTTTCTTTATGACTACCTCCCAAAGAGAACTATCATAAAATGATTATATATACGCTGTAGACGTGAATGGTATGTTTGCTTATGTAGCAAAAGTTTTAGGCAATACGTAACAAGATTTTACAACAAAAATAGATTAATTTTCAAAAATAACACTTTGTAAAGAATTACCCATAAATACGTTTAGATAGTTCGTAACTGAAGTAAGTTACGGTATTTGTAGGGTTCATTACTGAATTACATTATTTCATATCAATGAAATTTTAGTGTGATATTACGACAGCATTTTCAAAAACTGTAAAGCAAATGACTAAATGAGCCGCGCCATGAGAAAACCAACACAGTGGGTTTGCGACCAGCATGGATCCAGACCAGCCTGCGCATCCGCGCAGTCTGGTCAGGATCCATGCTGTTCGCTAACAGTTTCTTCAATTCCAATAGGCTTTAAAAGCGAACAGCATGGAGCCTGACCAGACTGCGCGGATGCGCAGGCTGTTCTGGATCCATGCTGGTCGCAAACCCACTATGTTGGTTTTCTCATGGCACGGCTCAAATATCAAGTGTTACATCAGAGATTCATTAAGTGTATGCGGATGAAACGGCCATCCGTTTTTGTTTTTGGACACTAGAATTAATGTGCTGCACAGCCTTTTTTCAAAGTTCATAGTTCAGTTCGAACTTAAAGTTTGTATTCTACCTGAATGAGAATGCTTAGCACAGGTTTATAATTATACACAAACATTGCTGTAAATCCAAAAATGATATTCATTTGCACAATACATTTTCTGGCGGTACGGGACATCGTTATTACGGAGAGAGCCTGTACTTACAGCGTATTTGTTAGTCTGTACGCGAATGAGAAGGTCTAAAGATTTTATTAACTCTTTAAACACCTTGTGCTGACTGTAAAAAGTCTACCTCTACTTGGACTCAGTGTTGTTATATTTTCTGATGCTTTGGTTCATGCAGAGCATTCATTTTTACTGTAGTAGAAATCGCTTAAGCCGGTTCTAGGGGACGTGAAAGGTGTTGCACATTTCGTTACCTCTCATGGACAGAATCAATCAAACTAAGTCTACTATCATATTGCCTGGACGCGTTCTGTGCTTCCAAAAGACCTTTGTGTACAATAATGTTTCGAAACTAACCGCCATATAGATTATACATTTTGGCCAGTATAAAACACTGATTTTGACCACGTTATTATTACCAAATGTAGAAAGCTTACAAAGAATGTTCCAAATATCCATATCAAAATTATTACACTTAAAACAAACGTTTGCATTTCAGATGAAAGAAGTTTTGCTTGAAGCCATACTGCATTTCAATATTTTCCTTTTTTGAAGCTCATTAATTTGGATGAATCAGCTTGGCCGTACATAACGTTATAAATTACGAAAACTGCCGTTGTAGGACACTAGAATTTACGCGGTGATTTTCATCAGTGTATGCTGTCATTTCAGCAGCCCTGGTCTCGTATGGAAAGTGCATGCAACAAGCTAAAGATGACGTTTATTTGTCTCTACAAGAATGAAAATGACCAGCACTGGCTTATGAGTGTATATGTCGTCAATTTCCGAAAACAGCCGTCATATGAAAAAAATGTACTTTGGCAGTAGGGAAACCAGAATTGTACCTCACTCTTAATTGCCACAGGCAAGGTACTATTAGATTGTTAAAATACTCGAAGGAAAGGAAATTGAATACAAGGATAGTAAATGAAAGTTCAATACTGTAGGAATGCAGAATTTCAGTAAATAATGCGCTTTGGTGATGTAGAACAAATACGTTCACTTCAGGTACGCCAGAGCTGTACAAAGGTTAGTAGAATACCCGAAGGACACGATAGCCAAAACAAAAAGGAATGAAAAGGAAATAGATAAAATAATTTTATTGCCACAAGCTGATCAGTGCTACACAAAGATTACAAACCAAAATGGCGGAAACCAGTACTAGTATCGTAAAATAGAAACAAAATATCTAAATAATAAATAAGAATATAAATATCTCTCTATCTACACTGGTAATTGCATCTTAAAAGGACTGGAAGTATTGCCTTTTTAACATTTATAGCGCAAGTTTAGAACAATAAAGTAAGAAAAAAATGGCGGTGTCACTAAACAAATGTTCAATTTCAAATTGCAACACGGCTCACCTAGGAAACAGTGCTTAACAAGCGTGTGAAAATGGTCGAGGTCATCGCTATTAATAATTAACAATATATAAAATGAAATATTTTTTATGAAACACCTTGTCTCTGCAGCGGAAGCACATTTCATTTATATGGACATTTTATGTCGCCCTAGTATTTCTGGTCAACTGAAATTGAGGTGGACATTTTACAGATGTCCGAAATATGTCAAACGATCGTAGCTGTGTCGTGCGTCTATGAAGGCCGGGATTGTCTTTATTAATTGACCTCCTTGAAGATGATTAACGATCATTGTATGTTAGCTGTTGTCGTACATGTTCACATCACAAAATACCGCAAACCGCACGGCCTTCAGACAGTCATGCTTATGTGGGAAGGATTCCTTTTCGCACTTTAGGCATACCCGTAATACACACGTGTTACCGTACGAAAGTACTTCAAAATTATTGTTATCGTCACGATTAATCTATGTCTCCAAAAAACACTTATCCTGGGATTCGGCAGTATTGAGGGGGCATTTGACATTATCAGGCAATCTTTCGTGTTTTTTTTCACTTCCAAACTTTAATTTTTGATGTATTTTTGTTTGTGATTACTTAGTTATACATTTTCAACACTGTAATAGATCTACCGTAATTGCCAAGATACAATAATTGCATGACAAGTATCGAAACAGATATATAATTATAAATGTTAAATTGTTTTGCATTTTTTCCTTCTTCTTTTTTTTTGTTTTTTTTTGGGGGGGGGGGGGGGAGGGGGCGGTGGAGGGTTGTCGCTAATGTTGTTAAAACTTGTAGCCCAACCCATTTGTACTATATATACAGGGTTTCAGAAATCCCATGTCCGGAGCCCGGGGGCTACCAGAAAATTCTGCCGGGCTACTAAATTTTTTCAGAGCGTGCCCGCCAAGCTACCTTGAAACAATATGCAAACCAGTCTTAAAATTACGTCATTTTAGCGCCATCTGCCAAAGTGTACTTTCGGTTTCGCTGACCTCAATATTTATCGAGCGATCAGAAAGATTTTGAGGCAGTTTAGTGCCTACATTGATTGTCTATGCTTTTCGATTTAAATACTTGCTTAACATGCAAAAATCGACAATGATTTGGCAAAATATCAGAAAGTATACAGAATTTTGGACAAACATAAATTCGGATAAGTGAATACACAGTGCCAAGAATCTGAGTGACGTTATATACTCGGTTCTAGTCCGTTTATTAAACCAGACAGATGTTTAGAATCAGACAGAATTATTATGTCAACTTTAAAAAATTTTGAGATAAATTACAATTCATACAGCTATAAGGAAATTGCAAGTTTATAAAAATTGATTTGCGTTTCCTTTATATTGCCATGTTGCAATAACTATCAGGAGTACTCCTGATAATATTTCTCAGTTTAAATACATGTACCGGTTTTATCTTTTAAAAGGAGAAAAAGGAGTAATGATAATTGCTATTTAAGAGAACAACATTTATAACAATGTGCATATGGCTAAAATTATGAAACCTCTAATAATTTAATCAGTCGATCCATCCACTTTAATATAGAAGCACATAGTAAATAAACCGAAATGGCCATTGCCAAATAAATTTAAATGTCCGGGCTACCAGATATATATATATGTATACATATGAATTGTTATCACTCATGTATCTATTATTTATTTGGGTTTTACGGCGCACCAACACAGTATAGGTTATATGGCGCCAAACAGGACTACAAATTTTGGTTTCACATCTCATTTACATCGAAATAAAAACATGAGGTATGGAATCAAAATTTGCATACCTGCTGGAATCACAGAGTTACAGCAAAACCAAGTGTTAAGACCCTATTAGTCGCCTCTTACGAGCATGCAAGGGTAAGACAGTGGTTCCAATTCTTTTCATACACAGATCGTCCCAGAACCACATGGGGCACCACTCATGTAATTGTTATACTTGCAATAAAATATTATTAAACTATCCAGACAATCCACGAACGTATTTTAATTAAATATTTTTCTTAAGTTTGAATTTGCAGAAAACTAATTATAATTGTTATTGCAGTTGGATATATTAATGTCACGAATACATATGATAATTTGAAAAGCTGTTGACTTCCAGATTGGAAATGGTTGAGACATGCGTGCATACCTGTTTCCAATATAGCAATAATGGGCCTGCAAAAATCGTTCTATTTAATAACTGAGGTTACTTTACATGCAGAGCGCCAAAGGTGTTCCAATTATTTTGTTTTGGTTAAAAGTTCAATATCCTGATTTTAAAACCGTAGACAATCATCTTTTTTCTTTGTTAATAAAAACCTTACATGCTTCTTTTTTATATATTTAATTGACCAAACGAATCACGAATTGAACATATTCAGTATAAAAGACACAGTTGTAAGACAATATGGTAGTACACAAATGTAATTCAATGTGGGAAAACACTCAGATGGAATTCACATACTAGTAAGTAAGAAAATATGGAAAGACACAAATGTAAGACAATGTAGAAAGACACAAATGTAATTCAATGTAACAAAAACAACAACAAAAAAACCCAAATGTAATTCATAATTGTATGGCAATGTGGTAAGACAAAAATGTAAGACAATGTCGAAAGACACAAATGTAAGACAATGAAGAAAGAACAAATGTAATTCAGCGTGGAAAAACAGAAATGTTAGACAATTTGGAAAGATACAGATGTAAGGCAATGTGAAAAGACACAAATGTAAGGCAATGTGAAAAGACACAGATTTAACACAATGTGGAAAGACACAAATGTAATTCAATGTGTAAAATATAAATGCTACACAAAGTGGAAAGACACAAATATGGTTCAATGTTTAATAGCACTAATGTTAGACAAGACAAATATGGAAAGACAAAAATGTAAGACAATGTGGAAAACAACAAATTTAAGGCAATATGGAAAGACACAAATGTACAACAATGCGGAAAGACACAAATGCACAACATTTTAGAAAGACACAAATGAAAGACAATGTGGAAAGACACAAATGTAAGACAAAATGGATAGACACAAATGTAATTTAATGTGTATAAACACAAATGGTAAAGAATGTGGAAAGACACAAATGGTAGACAATGTGTAAAAACACAAATGGTATACAATGTGGAAAATACAAATATAAGACAATTTTGAAATACACATATATAAACAATGTAGAAAGACACAAATGTAAGACAATTTGAAAGACACAAATACTATTCATTGTGGAAAACCACAAATGATAGACAATTTGGAAAAACACAAATATAAGACAATATGGAAAGACGGATATGTAAGACAATGTAAAAGACACAAATGTAAGACAATCTTAAAAGACAGACATGTAAGAAAATGTGGAAAGATACAAATGTAAGACATGCAATAAAATGTTTAAAAACACAAAAAATAGACAATTAGAAAAGACACTAGGAAAGACGGACATGTAAGACAATGTAAAAGACACAAATGTAAGACAATCTTTATAGACAGAAATGTAAGGCAATGTGGAAAGATACAAATGTAAGACATGCAATTCAATGTGTAAAAACACAAAAAATAGACAATTAGAAAAGACACTAGGAAAGACGGACATGTAAGACAATGTAAAAGACACAAATGTAAGACAATCTTTATAGACAGAAATGTAAGGCAATGTGGAAAGATACAAATGTAAGACATGCAATTCAATGTGTAAAAACACAAATAGTAGACAATCTGGAAAAACACAAATGTAAGATAATGTGGAAAAATACAATTGAATGGCAATGTGGAATGTCACAAGTACAAACATGTAGATAGACACAGATGTAAGACAATGTGGAAAACACAAATGTAATTCAAAATGTAAAAACACAAATAGTAGACAATTTTGAAAAACACAAATGTAAGACAATGTAGAAAGACACAGATGTAAGACAATATGGAAAGACGAACATGTAAGACAATGTAAAAGACACAAATTGAAGACAATCTTAAAAGACAGACATGTAAGACAATTAGGAAAGGCACAAATGTAAGATATGCATAGTAGACAATTTGGAAAGACACAAATGTAAGACAACATGAAAAAATATAATTGAATGACTGTTGAAAGTCAAAAATGTACAACAATGTGGATAGACACAGATGTAAGACAATGTGTAAAACCACAATTAGTAGACTATTTGGAAAGCCACAAATGTACGACACTGTGGAAAGACACAGATGTAAGACAATGTGGAAAGACACAGTTGTAAAACAATGTAAAAAGACACAAATGTAAGACAATTTGAAAGTCAAAAATGTAACAAAATGTAGGAAGACATAAATGTAAGACAATCATAAAAGACAGAGATGCAAAACAATGTGGAAAGACACCAAGGTAAGACATGCAATTCAATGTGTAAAAACACAAATAGTAGACAATTTGGAAAGACACAAATGTAGGACAATGTGGAAAAATATGATTAAATGTCAATGTAGAATGTCAAAAAATAATGTAAGGCAATGTGGAAAGATACAAATGTAAGACATGCAATTCAATGTGTAAAAACACAAATAGTAGACAATTTGGAAAGACACAAATGTAAGACAGTGTGGAAAGACACAGATGTAAGACAATCTGGAAAGACACCGTTGTAAAACAATGTAGAAAGACACAAATGTAAGACAATTTGAAAGACAAAAATGTAACACAATGTAGGAAGACATAAATGTAAGACAATTTGAAGGACACAAATGTATGACCATGTAGAAAGACATAAATGTAAGACAATATGGAAAATCACAAATGTTAATTCATTGTGGAAAAACACAAATGTTATTCGTTCCGGAAAAACACAAATGATAGCCAATTTGGAAAGACACAAATGTAAGGCAATATGGAAAAAATACAAATGTTTTTTATTGTGGAAAAACATAAATGATACACAATTTGGAAAGACGCAAATGTAAGGCAATATGGAAAAAATACAAATGTTATTTATTGTGGAAAAACACAAATGATAGCCAATTTGGAAAGACACAAATGTAAGGCAATATGGAAAAAATACAAATGTTATTTATTGTGGAAAAACACAAATGATAGCCAATTTGGAAAGACACAAATGTAAGGCAATATGGAAAAAATACAAATGTTATTTATTGTGGAAAAACACAAATGATAGCCAATTTGGAAAGACACAAATGTAAGGCAATATGGAAAAAATACAAATGTTATTTATTGTGGAAAAAAACACAAATGATAGCCAATTTGGAAAGACACAAATGTAAGGCAATATGGAAAAAATACAAATGTTATTTATTGTGGAAAAAACACAAATGATACACAATTTGGAAAGACACAAATGTAAGGCAATATGGAAAAAATACAAATGTTATTTATTGTGGAAAAAACACAAATGATACACAATTTGAAAAGACACAAATGTAAGGCAATATGGAAAAAATACAAATGTTATTTATTGTGGAAAAAACATAAATGATACACAATTTGGAAAGACGCAAATGAAGATGATTGTGAAAGACACAAATGCAGGACAATGTGGAAAGACACAAATTTAAGACAATTGGAAATTAAAGTCATGATGTCCATATACTTGTATGTCGTTACAGTTTTAATGAAGCAGCAGATTGAACCATTCAAATAACAGGTACTGTGTTTAAATAAGTGAACTGGCTTGCAGTGTAGTTAACCTTCTTGGGAAAATCTGACTTCACCCTCAGACAAAACTGTGTTATCTATTTGGTCATACACCAGTAAATATTAGTCCCTATATATTCTATATAAAACTGACATTTTCTAAAGAGCTACCAAACATAGCTAGACCCATTTCAGAGAACAAATACTTACCTCATTTTAAAAAGTTATGATAAAACTGATATAAAATGAATAGAAAAGTAGGGGTCATGTATCTTCTAAGAGAGATTTTTCTTGTCACATTTGCGTACTGTAAAATCACATCAAAATCACACTGCTCTGACCTGAAAGTACTACTCATACTAAAATTGAGCTTCACTTCACCAAATACAACCTTCTCTCCCATTATTTCTACCAACATGTCAAAATACATCCACAATGAAATTTAAACAGAAACCAGCTTTAATTTAGACCTCTGTGGCCATGCCAAGTGTAAAATTAGTGTTCAAAAACCTGTCCGCCATTACGCGACTATACCAGATGGCTCCTACGCTGGCCCATTTTCAGTGACAATCTGCAACGGTATTGACCTTTTCTTTTCTGTTTTCAAGCTAAGTTATACAATATGTTTGTGCCATAAACCTAATGTATATGCAGTCATATACAAACATTGAAAAGCTAAAAATTCATTTACGCATTGTCCATATGAGCGATATAGGGTCATCATGCCGCTTTGCTTATTGAACGGATCTGTCGTTTCCATATTAGTAATAATGACTGACAAGTAATGTTGACATAAATATGAACGTTCAAAGCATCAGTGTCTACAGATTTAATTGAACAAAAATATATATTCGATTCTTCAGATAAATTGAATTTCATTGTTAACAGTGTAAAAATTGCACAATATCGTTGGAATCAACTCTTTTTCTACAATTATACATGTGATTGTTCACAGCTCTATTTGTACACAGTTCAGATTCTAAGTCTCAATTGTCTAAAGAAATTCACGTGAATAATTCTTATAATTGCCAGATAATAAACTTATTTTTTCAACTTCGATTGTGTAAACTGCAAAATGCAAGTTTTTATCAATTCGAAATTTCGAGATATCAACTTGCAATTTCGACATAGTAACTTGAAATTTCGAGCAAATTTTTACTCGAAATGTCGCGTTTATAAAGAACATCACCTGACATAATACGACGCCTATATGTATTCATTTAGTTTAAATAAATCATTAAAATAAGCATTTGAACATTTTATTAACACACACAACGCACGACAACTTTCCATATAATATTTTCAGTTCAATATTGGCAAATGTTCTATAATTTAATTTCAAAGGGGGATAACCTTTAATGTGATTCAAACTACTAGTATCCGGGACACAATGTTATCGATTTCTTATGATAATGAGCCGAAAAATGAAAAGGTTATGATCACAACAGAAATATATTTGAGCAGATTGTGTTTTAATTTTCATGAAACATTCTGCTACCTGCTCTAGCCTAATTCCATTATTTTCGAATTCGGCTTAATATGTATAATTATTATCAAACATAATACTCCGGCTAGGTCTGGTAACTGTACACTGGTGCATGCTTCATGAATACTTCCTGACCAATACATGTATATGAAAGAAATGAATTACCATAAAACAAAGAAAGGAAAACCTAAGTTGGCAACCAACGCTGATATGTTATGGTTGCGACCAGTGCAGACCAAGATCAGCCTGCACATCCATGCAGTCTGATCATGATCTGCACTGTTCGCCATTCAGTCAGTATCTTTTTGGTATTCACCCCTTTTAATAGATAATGGTACTGAAAGATGGACAATTTCATTATGGGAATTTAGTAGGGTAAGGCTTAACATCTATCATGATATTAAGTTTTATTCAGTTTCCAGCTTCAGATCTATGCTATGAACGAAACTATGCAAAGAAAAAAGAAAAAGAGACAGATAGATTAATTACTACGTAATCTGCATATTACGTTTATCAAAATTATATTCAGTGATTACCATTTTATGTAAATTAAGCATATAAAGGTGACCAATCGATTATTATCTCTTTCAAGGCATCACCGATACCTGTAATAAAACAAGAACCTGTAGCAGTGTGTGTATTTTACAAATGGATACGGTAATTTAGGACCAAATTAAAGAACTGAAGAAAATGACATAACTAAAGATATTATTTGGTATATTGGTGACGTTTTCAGGGGTGTGGGGTGTTTAAAACTGGGGTATAGTACAGAATATGTCTGACAATAAGCCAGCAAAATCATTTAGGAGATGCGCATTTATTTGGGAGTTACGGTAGGGCATGTATATGCAAACTGTAATGGCGCATTTCTGTTTTTTTTTTTTTTTTTTTTTTTTTTTTTTTTTTTTTTTTGTTGTTTTTTTTGTGGTTAGTCCTTTGACAAATGTTACTCGTAGTTATTCCTATAGCAAAAGATAACATTTTAAAAGACCATAAACACTGGATGCGTATATTCAGTCAATTTATGCAAATTTCATAGTGATACATTTCTTAAAGGTTGGGACAGTTTCCTTGAAATCTGTAAGAGAAGTTATCCTGACAGGCCTTTCAGTAGTATCATACATTTTCTAAACTTTCACAAGGGCCATTACATGATACATTCTTGTCATGGCAATATCCATTAAGTTCACTTTATAGTCGTACATTTTTATCAGTTTGGACCAGATCCCTTAGAACTTAGTGTAAAGATTGGACGGACTGGTAGAAAAATGGATTGATCGACAAGGCGGCAACTATGCCTCCTCCAACCTGATTTTTTTAAAGGATTAAAAGGAATCGTCAATATCCTGAATGCAAGCAGATAAAGACTTTTACAAAGACTATGTGCATAGCAGTAATGTATTGGTAAATATAACCTACCGTGCTTCAAACGTCACTTGTTTTGAAAATCAAATCACCAGGTTTATCTTACATGCGTTTATTTCTCATATTGAATTTATTAAATGGTTTGAATAACTTACACGTTAATTACAGTAAATAAGTAAATATTTGGCGGGGGGGGGGGGGGGGTGGTTGTTGTTGTTTTTTTTTTGGGGGGGGGGGGGGGGGGGGGGGGTTGGCATTTCGCGCTATGAAGTTGACTTTTCTTGAGGTATCTTACACCACCTGAATGAGAGTTGCTTTATGCATACGTGAAAACTTGACCTTTAACCTGATGGCGGCAAGTGGTTTTGCCTTTGCGACCAAAGATCAACCTGCACGTCCGTGCAGGCTGATCATGGTCTGCACTGTTCGCTATTCAGTCTGTAAATCAGTGAACACTCCTTCGAATAATTAATGGTATTGCCCAAATTGGATGATGGACCAGTTCATTTTAGAAATTTAGCAGGCTAAAGGTTAAGTAACTAAATTGTGCACTATACAGGCGAGTGATACCAGGCAATTACTATGACTATTGACAATAATGGCTTATAAGTACCCTTGATATAAACGCGATTTTTTAACTTTAGCATCATAATATGATATCTATTAAACAGATTTATTAGCAATCATTTGGCTGATAAAGAACTGGTGAAGACGCCATAAACTTAAGAAAACATGCAAGATTAGTGAGATAAAATGAATTTTTATTGTTAACAGTGTAAAAATCGCACGATAATTGTTTAAATCATTTGTCATACTAACACTTTTTTGACAATTATCATTTGATATCAAATGTGATTGTTCAGCGCATATCAACACCATCTGTATTCTGAACAGACTTTAAGTCTCTCTTGTCCCAAGAAATTCACGTGAATAATTCTTCTGACTGTCAGATATTAATCTTTACTTTTCAACTATGATTGTGTAAATTACAAAATTACAAACACAGCGAACACTAATGACAATAACAAATATGCGTTTGTCTTAATTTAAGCGAGTTTTTCGACGAATATATATATGGACGGGATGGTTAATATTAAAAGTTGAAATAAATAGAACATTTTGTCAACACTACATAAGCACGTACGCACGCCCGCACACACACAAAACCCATCAACGTTTCGTATAATCTCTGACGCCGTTAATGATACAATACTTGTAAATGTAGTATCTTTTTCAAAGGGGGACAACCTTTCGCATGATATAGTCTATCCGAGACACAATTTTGAATTATAATCAACCAAAATTGAAGAGGTTGCAATCATGACAGAAAGCTTTGCTAACGTATTATTTTCAATGTTTCATAAACGCATTTTGCTACAACCGTAATATTTCAAAACTCAAAATATTGTTACAACTTCAAAAATAAATCAGTGACATAGAGGTGCGCTCCGATATGGTGGAAACATTTCACTTCTCAAAATGTCGATAAAACTAATAAAAGATCAAAAGACAGTTACATAAATGCATCGGGGGTATTTTAAAGGCATGCGTGTTTTTGATATATTTTCTTTATTGAAGTCATATGGCAATGAGCTACAGGTCACAAACTTGACGTAAAATTTAAGTCGTCAGATATGCATTTCAGAAGTCAAAGCAAAAAATGTTTTATTATATTATATTTTCATGTTATTTATCATACAATAGTTAGAATGACACACAAACAGTTTTATCAAGACAGTGCTTTGGACTTTTGCCTTATAATGGAAATACAAAATTGGTTTAGGATTTTTCAGTTGCATGTTAGCAAATGTGTTTTCGACGTTTTTTTTTTTTTTTTTATTTTTCTATTGAGATTACTCCCGTTTATTGCAAAGATAATTGCAGAATTATTATATAATCAAAAACACTACCGTCGATGCAGTGATTATCTAAAACATCTCGTGCAGATTTTTTTCAGACAAAATCAAAACAATAACCCGACACTAAGGCCAGACATGAAGTCTAGTCTCGCCTAACCAGGTGTCAATATAGACTGCAACCTTACCCTGGCTATTCAGTGCCATATCAAACTTCCCCACCCCCTGGTCGGCTTGGAGCGATATCTAACTCCCTACGTCGGGTCCGATCCCTATCGAATTTTATCCATCCTTTTTAAATAATTATCGGCCTCCACCCACAACCTTATTTCTTCTGTCGAAAACGTCAACGTAATGTCAATACCTTATAATGTACTTGTCTTAACTGCATCGTGTGCATTTATCATTACTTCTATTATCTATTTATTATCATTTTATCTCTTTTTCATCGGCTAAGATGTCACTATCGCGCTTATATTATGTAAAATGTCTATAAAAGATATATGAGCCGATGACAGCTTTAACGGATGTCTCTATTGTATTCTAACATGTATCTCGGGCTATTATCGTTAGCGTTAAGTCATAATGAGAAATTAAAATCATGTTATAGTAGCCATAAATGTGTAATAAAATTAAATATTTATTTAAGATGTTGTTAAACCACTTGTGCAAAATTTAATTATCTGGTATTAATTATGCCCTGTAAACTTTTAAAAGTATGGTCATGATGGATTGTACCTATATACCTGCAATTTGTCTTAACACAAAGCTAGGCCTAATTAATTGCTATAAATATGTATCATTATTATTGTGTACATGTAATTAATTTTAGAAGTAATGTTTTCATTATATTTGATCAAAAAGTAATTGTAATTAAATGAAACCCTGAAAGTACCGAAAAAAATGAGACGCAACTAGAGCCATACCCTGAATGGCGTTGAATATCTTCATTTAATTAATTAATCACAGTGGCTTTAATTTATATCACGTGCAACGCATAGCTTCAAAACAGGGCCCAGTTGTTCGAAACTTTAACAGGCGATTAAGCTATAACGGTTGATTAACTTTTAGGGTTATTCTTCGACATTTTAGAAGACTTAGAAAAACAAATGCATGAGTTAAGAATTATGAACTTTGAAAAATCTACGATAAAATCAATATATCATACTTGTTTCTCCCATCAAGACTAGTGTTTTGAATCAAAATTTAACCAGCGGTTAGTTTAACAGCCGGTTAAAGTTTCGAACAATTGGGCTCTGTACAATTTTCATATGGTAAAGTATAAAGCTCTTTCGGAACCAATTCTATGAAACTTTGCCACTTAATTTTTTTGTCGAGATTTCTAAATACGCCGAAAGTCTTTGCTTTGTAGGTAACAGGACACGAGATGTCTAGCATAAGTTATTCTTTGTGAAATGAACACACTAGGGCCTAAGTATTAGGTTTCTTTTTGAGAAGGACAAACAAATGAAAAGATCAGTGTGTTTTTTGATATAAGAAAAATAATTCAGTCACACTGAGCCGATATTTTTCAGATGCGATTTGATGTTCTCCTACAGTCAAACCATTCGTCGCACTAGCTGACTATACCGCACTAGAATAAGTCAATAATGAAGAGTATGTATTAATGCCTTGTAATAGACTTAGCATACAGTGCTATTTTAGGAGGCATTAAAACATACCTGTCTATAAAGACCTTCTTCGGGAGAGTCAAGATGTGGCCTTTATTCGCACCTGGTCTTGATACACTGAAAATGCTTTACTTGGATCTTTAGAGCCAGTTGGTCACTATTCACATTTGTGGAGCTCAGCACGGGTTTTTCTTGTACTTGGTCTTGAACCACATAGAAATACAGCTGTTTAGAAAAGCAGATTAATCTGGTGCCTTCTGACGGTTGACTGTAACACCATTTTAAAAATACGGCCTGTCATATTCATACAAAATGAAACTAGTTTTAGTTTATTAGTTCAATGACGTCATAAGTGATTCTTTATTATGTCTATATAGATATAAATCGAGCGGCTAGTGCCAGAAGGGAGTAAGTGCCTTTTTTTTCTTTAAATGTTATTAAGTCCTTCTGGCTCTAACCACTCGAAATATTCTTTCTATTTTCTCTTTCTTTGTTTTTTTTCTTCTTTTTTGCATTTACCAAAGACAAAAATTAATGTAAACATTGTTAAGGCATGTGTATCGTCACGGAACCAAACTTTTGTACTCTAAATGAACCCGCCAGTTGGCAAACCAGCGTTATATTCTAGAATTATTTATTCGATTAAAAGATAGGCTTATCTTTGTACAACACAGCGCTGATTATGGACACTTGTTCTAGATAAGCTTGATTAAAATCCAGCCATCCTTGTTATGGCGTAAAGGATACCTTTACTGGTTGAGTAATCCTCTGCGCCATGTTTTAGCTACCATTTGATTGATGTCTTTCAAAAAGAATCCTTAATCAAAAAGCCCTTTCTTCAAATATTTTTTGGATATTTTGATTTATATTAACGTGCCTGGAATCTCAGCCTTAACTCGACTTATATCCCTTGATTTGACTGATTTATTTACTCGATTGCCTTTTATTTCTGTTCTGATCAGAAATAGTTATAAATAGTATAATACACAAGCAGCACCTTAAATAAATCATTCACCATCATCCATGGAATATCGTAATACCTACTGAACGATTTTAGCCAAAATTATTTTATTCAGTAATCATTTGAACAATTTGTGTACACTTATGATTGTTCGAAAATGGAAATTTGTAAGAAATAGGTATACGTGTATATCTACACGAAATGATGATATTTAACGTGTGCGTTTTAAAAAAAAATAATCTGCAGAAATTACAAAATTGGCAGAATCGTTTGCTACTTAATAATAATCTGAAGGTTACTTAAAATATGTCATTGTATGCCAAAACTACCTGAAACTATGCCAGATCGATCGGATCCAGATTTCGTTTATCAGTTAAATTTGTATTTCTTACAGCAAAAATAATTATTGCTCGTCAGCGCCTAGAAAACGTAAAAATTACATGTTTCATTTTTCAATTAAATTTCATTTTCTCTAAAGAAATCTTTAAACATTAAAATGTTTGCAAATATAATTGTATATTTCATTTATAAATAAGTTAATTCTTATTTTATGGAAGAAGAGATAACATTACGTGTATCATGTATCCAGGTACTTAAAGATGACTGATATGATCTAATTCTTAATGAAAAGCATTTTTATATATACCATTGGTAGTTTTGAAGTTGTCATTAATGTGTTATGGTCCTTAAATCTTTAATACACCAATATTATTATTATCAATATGTCTGACAGAAATGAAATACGTACAACAGAATTGATCATACATTTAATTTATGATTTTGGCGAATATAAAGACAAAATAAATACATAGGAAGTGTATCAAAAGATACATTGTTAACTGCTCCATATTACAATACAATTTCAATTTTATTGTATATTAAAGTGTCACAATCGCCATGTATAACTATGCAAAGAGTATATACATATTTCAGCACATATAGTTAAAACTAAATAAAAAAAAACATCATTTGTTATACACCCAGCCAAATATGGCTTATAATGAGACACTGATACAGACTTGTACTGCCATGAGTCTATATTTTAACATTATTTGTGATGTACAAAAATTTATATGTATACATGGAAACGAGCAGAGCAAGTTTATTGATAAAAATGACTACATATATTTGTTAGTTTCCGGCAGAAGTTCAAAACTGTCAATGTTTACACAGCATTAATTTTTCTAACGGCAGTTTTGTAAACATTTTATTAAGTTAATGTGCAATCATACTAAATTATATTTTGGTATTTGATGAATATCCACACAGGCTCCAAGAATATTTCAGAACTTACGAGAACTAATGACAGTTTCAGAATTGTGATTCTTGACATATAGTCTGAGAGCTCAGACTAGAATGTCTAGCTTTCTGGTGTATTATAGACTAACACTTCAGTTTTGAAAGTTTTGCGCGTGTATTTGGTTGCAAGTTAAAGTTGATATCTTTTTTATTTTAAAGTCGGTACTGGTGCAGAATCCTGCAACTCTAGTTAGGTTAACTGACCTTTGCTACATAACTGAAATATACTGATGAAAAACGGCGTTAAGCCAAGATAACATATACTAATTTCTAATATGTTGATTAACTCAAATAATGCGGATTCAGTTTTAGTTTTGATACATTATGCGGATTCTTTATAATTTTATACATTATGTGGATTTATGTATAGTTTTTATACATTATGCGGATTTAAATTTTTTTATACATTATGAGGATTTATTTATAGCTTTTATACATTACGTGGATTTTTTACAATATTTATACATTATGTAGATTCACTTATAGTTTTATACATTATGTGGATCCGTTTATGTAATGTTCGCAATTTCATTCAGACTGGCTTGATTTTGGTGAGTGGACTTTGCTTTGATTGTCCAGCAGTGCAATTTAGAACTGTGGGCATAAAATATATCTGAACAGACAGCATTTGACATTTTTTCTCTTCCTTCTGGTCATAGCATTTTAGATTTTTAAACAGTAACGCAATGCTTAAGCTAAGGGGTTTTTTTTAAGTCAAGAAATGTTAAAATTGTAAAAACGTTATAATGAACTTTCTTTTTTGCAGATCCGATAAGAATTTATATATTTTTTTTTTGTTTGCTATTGGTCTTATATCGCGCTTAAAATTAAACAAAAAAAAGTGAGAGTTGTCATCTACGTTCTAGAAAATATGATTTTTTTGTTAATACACAATGCAATTTTCTCAATTTCTTTCAATGTAAGTATTTTATCAAATAAAACCATTCAGCTTTCGAAATTATAAATAAAAGTTCTATCTTTTGTATGCTTTCCATGATTGATATGTTAGCAAATAAGCTGAAACATTTAGAAAAAAGAAATTTCAAGTTCATGATAACTTGAAAAAATATGTATTATATAGTGTGCTTTACTCCACTGTTTTTAGAAACTGATCAAACTTCGGTACCAGTAAACTGGGCGAATTTTGTCGATTCTGCAATTTTGATATTCACGGTTTTTCCTTCCTAACTTCGTTGTTTTGTTTTTTGTTTTTGTTTTTTTGGTATGATATTATAATAACAAATGGTAAGACCTTCAAATTATAGGGACTCTTCTCCTAATATTTTGTTGATTTGTTTTAGTGTATTTCTTTAACGAATGTCTCCTAAAACAATTTGAAACATATTTTTTCTTGCGGTGCAATTAACGTACATATTCCCGCTTGGAATAATGTCTTTGTGGTTAAAATATGTGTAGTATGCATGGAAAAACGAAAAATTCATTAGCACATCGTGGAGATCTGAGGAGGCGAGTTATTCCCTGGACATTTAAGATTAATGTCTCCCGATCAGACTTGCTAAAGTAATAATTTTCCGTTGATCATTTGTATTTTCAACCTCTAATTATCCAAAAATTATTGTCAACTCGTGTAATTATATAACGTTTTAAGACGGCACGCGACCATGGAAAAGGGGATGAACATCAAAATGATAAATAGTACCAAAAGAGCAATGGCGTTGTTTTATAGTGAATAAAGAGGCCGACCTTCGATTATTTGAAAATTGTTTGAAACCGTCTGAAGATATCAGTGAACTTCTTGCAGTAACGTCTTTAATCTTTAGTAATTTAATAATAAAGTGAACTAATTTGCGATCTTTCTTAAAAGTCTGATGGGATTTTAATTACTAAGTAGCGTTTTGGGATTTTTAATGTCAGAATCATTATAGCGCTGTTAAAGATTAACAAACAAATCGTGAACGGATTAAAACGTATTTAATTAGAAATTTAAAATATGACAATGAACAAGTAGAATTTTCAAGACTTTTTAGGCGTACATGTATAGCATGCGAAATGAGATTGAAGTTTAATAAACTAATCTAATCTTATCTTATATATCTAAAGTGATAACTGATATACATGATCAATAGTATTAGGAAATAAATAAGAACGAATTTTGATTACAAAATTAACCATTCAGAAAAATTGTGAAATAACAAATGACTTGATTAACACTTAAAATGGGGTTTAAAGTACATGTATACGAAACTTCAGAAAATATATTATTGTATTATTAATAATGTGTCCAAAAAGTTAATAATTCACTAACTTGATTTTATTTATAAATCCTCAACAGTGATTTGTCTTGATATTTTACATAACTATCCACTCTATTACTGGATAAACAACGAAAAATCAATTGTAGTTTTAGTTAAATTTATTTATTTACATTTTCCCCGCATTAAAATCTTTGTTTTTGGTACATAAAATTGCGGTTTTCTCAAAATACAAGATACAATACGTACACATTATCGTCAAGCGTTGATTTCGTTATCTTGACAGGTCGTGATGGATGGCAGTTTGCCCCATAAATTAGACCTGGTTGGCTAATTTGACTCACGTGGTATACCGATATGTAAAGATATGGGCGGGACTAAACTACCGGCGTTTACGTTATAGTGTGAATAGACCAGAACTCGTTTATTTACAACCAAATCTACGGTTATTAATGATCATGAGTTCCTTTTTAATGAACCCGGCTGCTTACACAGAGCCCAAGTTTCCACCAAGTGAAGATTATTCGCAATCAAATTATATGCCGCCGCAAAATTCGGACTATTATCGACACAATATTCATAATTTTGGATACGGACCTGCGGATTATAGACGTTTTGACATTGAGGAGAAATACTCACCTAACAGTGTGTATAATCAGACGAACGTAACGTGTACAAGTGACAGTGTAAACAAAAGACTACATCATCCGAATCATCATCAGCATCAACAACAACAACAATCACCTCCACAGGCACATGTACAATCACCGAATTCCGCGAACACTGGAAATAATACGTCAGTTATAAATACAAACAGTGCTAGTAATAACAATAGTAGAGTGAATGGATTTACGCCAACCAGTTCCGGTACCGAGCCCGAGTCTCCGGACGCGTCGGGAAGTCCACAGTCGGTACCGTCACCCGGGAGCCAGGGGTCACCAGATTCAGCATGTTCTAAAGAACAAGGGGGACAACCGGTTATCTACCCCTGGATGAGAAAATCACAGAGTGGCAATAACACGAGCAGTAACTCAGGTATGTTTTAAACGTTAATAAGCCTTTAATGCTCTAGTAAAACTGTTTGTTTTGTTTACATGTGTGCCGCCACGTTAAAGAGAACCGTCTAACTCTTCTGATTGACGTCTCGTTGAGAAACAACGTTAACGTTGTGAAATTTCTACACTTATTGTGTTTTACAACATATGAAATTCATAATTAGATGAAACAAATTCAAACATAATGAATAAGTAAAATCTTGAGTTCAAGAAAATTTAAGAAGATGAGTAAGTTATATTAGTAGTATACGCGAACGTAATGGACATTTTGGAAAAGGAATACTATGACATAATAAAGCAGTGGGCACGTTGGAAAATGAGAGTAATTAAAGTGAACGTGTATGTGTTAAAAAGAATAAGAACTGTACAACTTGAATTTGCTGTCTGATGTCAAACTATAGTCTAAACGTGCTGCTCGTCAAGTAAGCTAGTAGGGTATCCCGTAATGATAATGTCTTTTCTTTAGCTTACCGTCTTACCAATTCCGGTCAGTCAAAACTGAAGTGGATGCATGCATGTTCTATTCAAATTTAACATGTATAACATAAGTCCGTAGACAAAAGGTATGGGACGAATTAATAGAATAATGTAAGACTTTAATATAAACAACAAACTTGTGAATTACTTTCAGACTTTTGCCTGAACAATAAATATTTTATCTATACAAATGATTCTCTTGTTAAATTCATATATTATATAGCACATACATGTACATGTTTGTCAATAAATGAGACTACATTCACTTAAATTTCACATTGAATAGTAAGGTGATTTTTAGCTTCAATGGGCCGATATTTGTATTTTGTAGTTTATATATACATTTACACAAGTCACTGTAATAAAGAAATTTATTCAGTTACTTATATTTATAGAAGGGATGATAAAAGATTTCATTTAACTCGTGTAGCAGTGAATATTGTGCGGTATTGAATAGTATTTTAAATGAAAATATATGTTTCGTGATCCTTGAAGTTCAGTCAAATGTTAAATGAAATCTCGAGACATTACAATATATATAAACATTAAGGTTACTTGATTTAAGCTCTTTTGAACGTGTACATGTGCATGAAAAGAGTGCTATATAAATGTGGTATAATAACTTGCTATCTATTATAAATAGCTCAACGACATAACGACATTTTATTTTTCAATTTTACTATCAGGTTCATATAAAATCACATTTTAAAGTCATTGATTGAATACAAAAGTTAAAAAATAAGCTTTCTGATAAAGCATAATTACAAGGTAGGTTAAATATGCTAATACTGAATGTACTGTTATCAGATACAAGTTTCATTTTTACGCAGATGTATCAAATGAAATCAAAACGCGTCCATTCAAGGCGTTATTTGATTAAATCGATACAAATTTATAACCGTGCTGATATTTGAACGATGTTAGGCTGATAAGAAACAATCATTATTATTGTTTTTGTTATATTATATGCAGAATACATTTGTAAAGTATGATTTGTTTACAGGCAAACATCCATTAGAACATTTTTGACATTTTCAGACATGTACACATTTAATAGTGTCTCAATTTACTACACGTTTTAATCACATTTTATTGCATATTCATTTCTTCCCCAAAAATATACATACAACAGTATACAGACACATATGAATATTGTGGTCAGTGAGTGAGACAGTCACAATGCAACTGAATAATTTGATGAGAAAAGTTTGAATGAGCATATTTAACAAATTCACTCGCATTCTTAGTATTAAATCAAATACAGTGAAGACAGTTTAATGTAGCATCGATTGCCAAAATTCATGTTATGTTCCATTTTATAAATTCACCGACTTTTTGCAGGTAAACGCAACAAAACTATCTTTGTAAATCACGCTACCGACGAGCTGATGTTTTCAGAAGTTTAGCCAGTTGTACTTTAATTTGTTACGGCCATTTTAAAGGTGTATTTGATACCAGTTTCTTATTGGAAAATATGAACAATGTTTATACCTGTATTTTAATATGAATTAACCTGTTTATGTATATAAACAGTATATAATACAATATGCTTAAAATAGTTCTCACTTCATACATGCATAGCTAAACACAGTTTAAATGTGTACAACCGCTGAAAAATTGAAAGATTTCTTTAAAATAAATCTGTGTATAAACCATTACTACGTGACATTTGATTATTAATATAGATCTTAATACAC
Source organism: Mercenaria mercenaria (assembly GCF_021730395.1). NCBI lineage: Eukaryota > Metazoa > Mollusca > Bivalvia > Venerida > Veneridae > Mercenaria > Mercenaria mercenaria. The sequence continues at coordinate 42,511,004 of NC_069370.1, forward strand.
AATTAAGCAATATATTTACAAAAGTTTACTGATATCTGCTGAGGATTTTCTACATCTAGATACAAAATATTCCAGTGAAAGCTTAGCATTGAATATCTTTAATGAAATTAGGTAGTTTTACAATGTTAAGCGTTTCCTTATTAGGTGGCTTCCTTATTAGGTGGTTTATGTATTGTAGTTTTATAAATAAATTTGAAACCATTCTATTATTACAACAATTAATATATTTACATACAATCGTGCACAGCTGGAGAGGTAAAATGACTTGGTCGTTAAGCGTGAATTAGCATAATACAATTTAACATAAATATGTACCAAGTATTCATTATATTACAAAACAACGACCAGTAATTGTATGTAAATTTAAATCATTTTTGTATATCATTATGATTGTGTTGTGGTAATAATGCGAATTTGTCAACATATAATTCATTTAAACATGTCGGAAACGTATTCTTTCACTTTCTCCCTTGGTTTAAAAGCCTGCACATATATATATCTAAATATATTCTAACAAAAATGTGTCTTATCCGCATGATATGGCACTTTCATAAAATAACATCCATTGAGATTAGACACCAATGTAGATAACAACACGGTATGGTACGTGATTTGACTGACAAGGAAGCATCACTTCACTTCACTTCTTATTTAAGGAAGTATACATTCCATTTAATCGTCAGAGTAAGATCTGCTCTTTTTCAACTTGTCATATCAGTAAAATATACTAAATAAACTCATTATAAATATATAAATAAAATATGTATAGAAGATTATTTTCTTGTCGGCGCTCTTTGACTTCAAAGGAATTATTCATAAAATCTTTATAATGCAATCGTATTATCTTTCATACACCATTGGACCGTTTAACCGCTATTTGATAACTGACCCGTGCAAATAGAATTTCGTATAATTCACATATGTCTTTTTAGACATAAGGCTATCTGTTTATACTTTAAATGGATTACATTTTAATTATTCAAACAGCGTCACTTGTCTTCATACGCCAGCAGCAGCTGTTTTGTACGGTGCTGTGTGATTTTTTTAAATTACCTCCCTTTATGTAGCTGTTTAAACCTCTTTTAATGAAAAAACTTGTGTAGACACAAACAATAAAGAGAATTTGTTTGATGAGACTTATTCATTCATTCATCTTCTTCAAAAATAAATTGTTTTACAGTAGAATAAAATTAACACTAATTAGCCGTTTCTGTCGTACACTTACTTTTCGTAGCTGTGTGCAAATCGTTGTAAACAATAAATAAAGCATTTACTGACTACCTTAATACTTTTCAAAACATATGTAACAATTTTAAAGGGAAACTTGCTCAATTTGATTTTGATATTGTTGCTCCCCAAAACCCAAATTTTCGTCACCGGAGCGTTCTTATACGACAATAAGACGACATGCCTACGTTTCGCAAAATATATATTATGCAAATTGCAACCGTAATTTAAAATATTTTGACACTTCAGTACAGTTTGAATTACATATTGTCCTTTTCGTTGCAGTATTCTTTCGTGAATTATATTTAAAAGGTTGTTTTAAGTATACACATCTTGTTTGGGGTTTAAGACCAGCCATTGTAACGATAATTATTGATAGTGGCATACTTTTTATATAATATTGTTAACAATTTGAATATGAAGCCATTAGAGAACGTCAGACTTCATCAGAATTTATTAGATTTTCTAACTCGCAGCTAGACGCCCTATCAAATTTACCGCGTTCAACGTGCTTGTCAATTACGCCTTCAAAACACAAATTTTATTAATTTAGAATACACTTTGGTGCATGTCGAGAAAGATCTCCTATTTATCTTCATTAGGTTGTATGATAATTAGGTCTGGCATAAATAACGGTTTACGGCCAATTTTGTAAAATGATATTATGAAATAATGCACATGGTTAATATAAAACACATCAAAACGTCATTACTAATTACCCTGCAAATGTATCATCCTCACTAGAGTATATTTTAGAGAGTTGATAAATTATTTTTCAATCTCGTACACAAATGTGTTGAGAACATATAAGATGGATTGATTTCATATTTTCTTTGATGCATATTTGAATGTCTGCACCGGTGCATTATGCTTTTCACAATGTAGATGTAGGTCAAAGTAAAACAACGTCCTACTTTTCGATATAAACGATTATTTTTTGACTGGAACGGTAATTCTGGGTTTTCCAAATCCCGGGGACTTATATGCCTACCTTAATAACGAAACGCTGTTCTTAAAACCTGTGGAATATAAACTTTTTCCTGTGCCATTGTACCTGATGACCAAACAGGCCTCGTTTTATTTTCTTCGGAAGCATTCGGCAATAACCGTACTCAAAGCCTCGTTACGACTGTTTAACAAGGATATAAAAAACAACAGCACAACAACACGTGTGTTGTCTACAAAAATGGAACATTTCCGCAAAAAAAAAATTTAAACAGAATATCGGGCATGCTTTGTAACAGTATGGTGCCAAGCTATTCAGTGCACTATTGACAAAACTTGGTTCTTTATTGAAATCTTTCTTGAAATTGTCAAGGACTTTGTTTTTTATACGTGGTATTTTTAGAAAGTAAATTTATTTTATCTCTTTACATGCTCAAGTTTTATATGTGATATGTATTTTCGTGAAATATTAATAATAAGAACAACAGTGTTTAGTTTGTAGGCGCGATGTTGACTGGTACAAAAAAAAAGAAAGCTGACATTTTTGTTATTATTTTGTTGCTATAAAAGGACCCCATGTGCAATTTCATATTTTTTGTGTATTTTTTTTTACATTCCACCTTTTCTTTCTTTTTTACATAGTTTTGCATTCAGAAACGTCAGTTGAAATGCCACTAACAAGACCTTGTGCGTTTCAATAATTTTAAACATATGCAGTTATTTCAAAAGACTTTGCCATCTCTGAATGAATTTAGGCGAACGTGTTTCTACACAGTATGCTCCAAAATACAAAATAAAAGCATTGAAGTTAGGTCTAAAAACATTTATATATTCGATGTACAAGCACACATTTTCTTTATCGGGTAATTTCTCTATACGTTCGTTAATCAACGTATTTATCATAATGCTTTTATATAACCCGAATGAACATTGTCATGCATGACTAAACACCCAAGTACACGGTACTCAGTTCATTTAAATAGCAAGAAATATTAGGAAAATCTGTTAAATCTTATGGTATTTTCACGATATCTGTTTGAATAAATTCACTAAAACTAAAAATTATGGTGTTTTGTACGGTCCAAGATGTTGTTCTACAAAACACAATGATAAGGCATCCTAGATATGAGCCGTGCCATGAGAAAACCAACATAGTGAGTTTGCGACCAGCATGGATCCAGACCAGCCTGCGCATCCGCGCAGTCTGGTCAGGATCCATGCTGTTCGCTTTTAAAGCCTACTGGAATTGGAGAAACTGTTAGCGAACAGCATGGATCCTGACCAGACTGCGCATCCGCGCAGTCTGGTCAGGATCCATGCTGGTCGCAAACCCATTATGTTGGTTTTCTCATGGCACGGCTCATATATGTATTAATCAGCTGATAATCAGACATACAGATATTTAATATGTGGATTAAAATAGTTGCAAAATTGATGGTACATTGTCAAGTGGGGTGTCCTAGAAAACTGCAAATATAACAAAATGTCACAGGAAGTCCTGTAAATACTTCAAGTAAGTCATTTTCCAAAAGATAACATTATCATTCGGTGAATGTGGGTGTAATTGTTTTTGTGACAAATTGCAGTCTTGTAGAGTTTCTTCTGTGAAGTATACTAGTATTAGATAATTCATAACCTCTCAAAATACGTCACTAGATCGATGTATTTATCATCTAACGTCATGATTTATGTATATTGTTTTTATTCGGCCCCTGTAAAATTAATTTAACATGACAAAGTCATTTGCAGTATTTACAAATGTACAAAAATGCTGAAACGCACACCTATGAATATGTGATTCGGGGTCGGGCGGAAGGAGAGGGTGGATTTGCTCCTTTGTCACAAGCAGTGAAATGTATGTTCAAGTTTTTGAAAGACAGACTTTCCGTTTGTCTTTACAATAAACGCTTTTAAGGAAATATATCATATAATCTGCTCACGTTCTAGAATGATAGATTAGCAGTTATTAAAACATGGTTTTATAAATAAATCTGTCAGGAGTTGTTGCTTTTTGAACGTCCTATTAATTCTTAGACTAATTCCAGAAATTACTGTCACTATCATTTATACGTTAACTCATTCCTTAACGGTGTTACCCGCATGATTTAAAGACTAGCTTTGCAGTAGTGACACTGTTTTGAAATGATCTGTCTGAAACTACGCCACAACAAAACGTCTGTTGCCGCCATGAGCTTCAAGCTCACATCTCGCGAGAGATTTTTACACGTCTTTTCTTACAGATCATTCAACATCTGACTATGCCATAATCATTATCTAATGACATTTTTCAGGCGTTCTGCTTCAAATATGTTACAAAATATGCATTTATCTCTTGTACCAAAACATTATCGTGAGTTACTGAAAGCGCCTGATGATAGAGTCGGCAGCGGTTTGCCTCTGAACAAACACAGCTCATAAGATTACTGGCGCCAAAGTAAAGAAATACGGACTATAGGAAAACACATACTGTTCGCTATTGCAATTCTTTAACACTTGAACATTTTTAAACTGCTGATGGAAATCTCTACCGTTGTACTTGCGCAACAAAGTATACAACACCAAACAGAAGCAACATGTTTCCAAAACAAACATACTGAAAATTGTGCAAACATGAAGTTTGAACATGTTTTTGCTTACAGATCGGGAATGGTCTATAATGATAATTAACAAAATTAGTGAAAGATAAAATTTTCCACAAATAGGTGTATGTGGCATGCAATAATTTCTGTAAACATGTTTAATGAATGTTAGCAACAACATAATGTGCATTGGTGTACATTGGTGTACATTGGTTACATGCAATATGTACACGTGCCAAAAGTCAGTGCAGGTAATTTGTCCGTCATATATGTGTACTAAAAGCACAAAACTCGTATACCTTTTTGGCAAACAACTGTAACAGTATTAAAAACTGTCTTACTACGTCAGTCAAATCATCTGGCATACCACGTAGAGCTAAGTTTGGATATATATTGTGTAATTTTACATTACTGTTTTCTTCAACCGTCCTTTCTGTGCCCCCGAATGATAAGTATTAATTATTCAAGATAACGAGTCAGTTTAGCAGAATAATACCAATATGGGTGAAACATGGCTATTGTTCTAACAATAATAGTTCAGTAAATGATATACAACATGTTTCCAGAATTGATTGCTGTATATATACACCGTGTACTGATAGGCAAATTGCCTTTTTTAATAACTTGTTGATTTACCAAACGTGTTTGTATCGATTTGTTGAAATGACATATTATCCTAGATAAGCAGTATTATCATTTTTGATATCATGATTTAAAAGCTATCAAGCTTTAAAAAAGTGAACTGACAGGAAAATTTCTAAGTTTAAACAGAATAGTCGCAAATTTGAAGAAAACATATTTTATTGAATTATTCACGCAAACCTTTGTAAAAATTCAAAATGAAAAAGGTCCGAATGTACTTTATAAGGTGTGCGGATGCGGTTATATTTTACCATAAAATATCCCGCTGACACGAAACCACAGTCCATACATGCTTTCGAGTATAGCATGAATAAATCTTTTTGACAAAACGTATGATTTATAAATAAACATATAAACTCCTCTTATTGTAGTCGAAAAAAAGACAGAAATACAATCCTAAAATATTGCCGTGTCAATATTAATTTCGGCACTAATATTTATTATACATTCAGAAACTTATGAAAGGTATTATATTATATGTATGCAAATGACTTAGATGGCATATCTTCTTTCTGTATGCAATAACTCAAATTTTATAAGCATCTATATGATCAGTCAATGATTCATGGCACATACCAGATCGGAAATAAGAAGCTGATCTGAAATTGAAAAAGTATTTAGACATTTGACCGCAAAAATCACTTGAGCAGTTTAAAAAATGGTAAAGACTATAGCAGTTAATTCAGTGTAGTGTCTATTTGCAAGCCGTTCTTGTGCATTATGTTATTCTTTTATAATTTTATAACCGTAAAAATTAAAGGGAATGTTTCATGTACATATCACGAAAATAAAATGTTGCAGACTGAAGCATATGCTTGTTCTTGCATGTCATTTTGACGTCGCATGTATTCGTCGCATGTATTCGTAATAAATTGAAAATTTATTTCTTCTCAGAAATTAATTCACGTTTAAAGGGAGTGGTCCTATTGAAACTGATTTATGTAATTTTACAAATTCGCAGCTCCAGTAATACAATTGAGAACGAATTAAACCCGTCCTCGCAAAATAGTTTGTTTACTTTTGTTATGCAGGACGACTTTAAACAAAAACGACAAAAGATAGGAATTTTGTTCAATGGAAAGTTATGCAAATACTTCTTGATTAGACAAAATTTACTTCTTTTTTATAAGACATAAGCAGAATGATAGACCAATTTTCTGACGTTTCGACTTTCGAATAATAGATAAAGACAGAATGAGTTAATGTTCCCGAATGTTCGCACGTTGGCACGTTCATGCGTATACTTTTTATTACGGAAGTGGTAAATTTAGCGTGAACTTTTACTGTCTGTCGGACCGATAGCTAATGGAGCGATCGCTACACGATGTGCATCGCAAGTTTGAGACTGGAGTTCTGAAAAAAAGTTCTAAAAAATTGAGTTCGGCGTGAAAGACTACATGTTTAGGTACAAGTTAATACATGTACTCCTTTCTCAAACTTCGATTTCCGGTTTTCCGAAAACGACTACTGTATAGGTAGCATATACAATAAATGAACATAAAAATCTCATGACAAACATTTTTGTATTGTGTTAGTTTTACTTTGTTTTAGCAAGATAGATTTCGCTTGTTATGATTTTTGCTTTGATCTGTTCTATTCTGTTAAAAACCAGCTCCTTTTTGCTACATTGCTATATCGTTTTACATATTTGACATTTTTGTACATCGTTGTACAACAAAAAATAACTCAAATCACAAGCAGAAAAAAAAAAGAAGAAGCAATTAATTGAGTAATCCTTGCGCTATATTTTACACGTAATCTAAAAGCAGGTGCATTTCATTACACTGACAGGCCCCAAAATGCATTCTGAACCGAATACCCTTTCCATAAGCGCAGCCTCTTTAATTCAATCAAACCGAAGGTGAACTACGTGATTTCATAAACGATAATTAGATGCCGATCTGTACTCTTCTAGAAACATCTTGAGAAGCTAAGGTGAAGCTAATCTAGAACGGTTTTACTTATCACGAATTACACGTGTTTTTCTAGTCTCAGGCAATCTCTGTGCCGCTATGTGGGTTAATAGGTCTAAAGCTCAGATAGTCGGTTTTAAATCAAATTCGACGCAAGTATGAAATTAACCATATCATCAAACTTTGTGTATCTGTAACGAAAAAAAAAAGGAGTCTGTCGCTTTTTTCTCACTTTTAAATATATTTAACTGAAAGGCAGAGAAAATAGAACATATTCAAATTATTCGAGTGTAAATTAAGAGCGGATTTTCTTTGATATGAGGATACAAATGTTTTATGTTTTATATCTTTATTTACGTCTCATTCTTGCATACAACATATAATTACAGTGTACAATTACAAACAAACTATTGCAAGACCATTCTATTAAAGAATTATAAGAGACTGCAAATATAATATAATTTCTGTACATATCATATAAAATATTCAAATAAGTTACAGTTGAGATTCATGAATAACAAGAGCTGTCCATAAGACAGCACACTTGACTTTTCTCGATGCTTGCCTCTGAATAAGGCTTTGCCAGTAAAAGGGTCATAAATCTCTCAAATTTCTAATAAGAACTATGGGAATTGTTTCTTATGGTGTAACTTTTAATAGTAAACAAGTATTTAATTTGCAATTCAATAGCTTTGATAGCAACAGAGATCAAACGTATATATTTATTACATTGAAACTTTCTGAACAATTTACTGTTCAGTCCGCCAAATAGTTACATGATTTTTTTTTGTGAATTATTGCTTTATTTTGAAAGATACCCTTATGAACCCCTTATGAACAATACATCATTATGTTTTTGAGTGTGGCGGTAGGATCTATTTGAATTCAAAATGTGTTTTATGGCCAAAAATATATTTTCCCCAGCAGAATCACAGAAAAACAATTTCAAAAAAATATGTAAATTTTTCGAGTATTTTGCGTGGAAATTTCAATTCTATGGTGTCATGAAAGTTTCAAAACAAACTAGTTACAAGTATAGTCAAAATTGAATTTAAAAATGATGTCAAAATGGCTGTATCTTACGATTTCCCCATCAGAATCGTATTTAATAATAATTTCAAGATATTTTGAAAAATGACGCTTTGAGTGTATATTTAAAGATAAGAAAAATTCTTTCAATCAAATAACACGTGTAAAGCGAATGATTGTGGAATTTTGATCGAATTTAGAATGAACTTCACATATTATACCGAGGAGAATTTTGATGTAAAAATACATTTCACTCCATTTGCAATCAGTTACTGTAACTAAAATTTTGGAGTGGTTTATGGCACACAAATTAGTTATTTATTAGGTTGAAGTGTCGCTGGTTAGGACATCAAAGGTTATTTAGTTTCCCTACAATAAAGAGTACATTTACTTGACCGTTGCTTGTCGAGAATCCTCGGGGGTAATTAGGGAGAGGCTGTAAATCACGTGCATGCTCGCCTACTGACCACAATACATCAAATGCTCACATCCCTCTTTCTTTTTTGGTTACATGAAAGCGTTTTTTTTTTCAACATCTTATGCAATCGACATTACGCACAAATGTAAGGTTGAAATAGTGGTACATGTTATGTTCACATATTATGTAATTAACAAAAGTACAAAAAGATCAACAGAAATGGTGTCACAAAGACAGTGTGACTTGTAAATTAGGCAAAACATGAAAAATGAGCAGAGTACATTTGAAGATAAACGCTCGGATTTTTCATAAACTAAGCGCTCAGTAAAAATTTAACATAATTTTCCAATGTTGAGTTGATTGTTTCTAATATTTCATGATGATAATAATGCATATGACATGTGGCTGTTTATCTGTTTATCTGAAAATGCAAGTGGCTTCAAATCCAGAATGGGCATTGCAGGTTTTCTTTTTTTTTTTTTTTTTTGTATTATCATGTTACCCTTTAACGTTTTAATGCATCCCCATTAGTGAAAAATAAATATCGATTCCCATTATACACCTTGAATTGACCTAAAATTTCCGTAAAGGCCTTGATTATATTCACAACATGTTTGATCCATTGCTACCTGATTTCCATATTGATGTAATATGATCGTCAACAGTGGTTTCTGACAGCGCGCGCACGCCAGAGCTATAAAATCACAACCATCAGATGACTTCATCGTTTAAACAATTGCTGATGGCGATATTTTAAATCCAACTGTCGCATCTATTGTCAGTTTATCACTGATTCTAATGCCTCTAACGATTTAAACTGTCTGTGTCTAATGAATAAACAGTAGGTACTGTAAACAAAAGGAAAAAAACGATGCTGATTAAGTGGATAGGTTTTCGGGCAATATATTTTTGACCATAATGCGGTGAGATTTGTCTCGATTTGTCCAGATAGGGATCGGCCGGAGATGTTACATAGATAAGAAGCAAATGAAATGAAAAAAGAAACAAATCAATTAGGATTTAACTAGATTCCCTGTAGATAAAAATGTGTAGGAGAAATAATTAATTGATTTTGATAAAACAGATTATATGTGCACAGGGTCCATATGAAATCTAATATTCAGCAAGATTAATGAAGAGAATTCAGTAAAGATCTTGTTTTAGACCAGTGTTTTTTTTTTTTTTCATATATACGTAAAGCAATTTTTGAAAGGTTTATATACTATTCTCAAATTTTCTTAAGCAAGATATAAGAATATTATGTGTTAATGTGTCGAGTATCAGCACACTACCAATTTATGTACTGATATTATAAAATACATTAAAAAAAAGAAATTCTATACTCAGTTAATAAAATCGGCTGATTACAAAAAATGAATGCTATTAAAAGATTAATTCTTAACAATTAGCCTTTTTTTTCAGACTTAAAACATAAGTAACCATGCATCTCGATAACTAAAATGTCTATGAGAATTTCAAGGCAAACCCGTTATTGTTTTGAAACAGGTAATACAATATGATGTGATATTAAGTTGTTTTTATAGTTCACTTTTTGTTTGGTTTAGTATCATAAAATTTAATAGTTGCTAAATTTAGGACATATCTACATATTAGAAAATACATATATATGATTATATTATTAGTTTGTCGCGTCAGTTTGGTATTTGTGTTGTTACAATGTATCGAGCTGTCTTAAGCGAATGATTTCTAAAAACAGGTGAATTAAGCCGGTACATATATGTCAAAATTTATTGTTATATTTTTATTTAACTTTTATTTATCGGCCCTCTAATATTCAGAAATAACCCCGATAGCCTTCATTCATGTTATTCGTTGCCGAGTTTCTTTCATCATTTATTGATATTTAATAAAAAAAAATGATAACATTTTTGCCGAGGCATTGTTTGTTTCTATTGTCTCTGTGCGACTGCAAATTGTATTGTACAGACTAGACATCAATGTTGAATAATTAACACGGAATTATTCAAGATTTTTTTTCATTGATCTGTAACCTCATATGCCACTGCACGAGCATAGAAATGAATTATTTATTAAGAATCTTTGAATAGTCATTTGATTTTGTTATGATGTGTAAATTGCATGTAGTGTTAAAGTTGCATACGAGGAAGGTTTGAAATATTTTTTTTTGGATTCATTTTCGAATCATTGTTAACTTGATAAAATTTGGACGTAATCTGATAAGAAGGTTTATTTTATTGTTCTTTCTTTGTTCAACTTAAAATGTTTAGATCACAAGATACCAACAGAAAAAAAAGTTATACGCTCAGAAAATTTCCAGATACGTTTTAAACGGGTAACAGTTTCATATGTCAGTTTTACACGAAAAGGGTGTCATAGTCATAAATATGCTAAAAACAATATGTGTTCATATTCAAGCAGCTGGCACAGTATTGTGTTACAGACAAAGTACATAAATAACGGTGACATATGAACGTATGAAAACACATTGCAAGTTGTCTAAAGCCTTTTTACCGTCGTAAATCAGTTCATATTGTTACCGACGGAAACTGATATTCCCAGATCGGTTTGGTTTCGTGTTAAATCTATGATTATTTTAGTTAAAACATATAAATATCGATCGAGTAAAACAGTTTGTAGTTATTGTTGCTTTATTTGATTAAATGAATGATAATACACATGTAAACGTAGTCATATAATGTTTATGTAGACAGATTTTTACATATTCGTTTTTCATATCCGTTCGGTAAAATTCATCATTCAATTACCTATCTGTTGCAGTGAATAACCTACTTCAAAGCTAAGCTTCTGTTACGAAATAAAATAAGTTTGAAAGAAGTTAGTTTTAGCTGTTCAACGAAACATTTTTTTCCTGAAGTTTATAGTCTAGTTTTCACGGGTGGAAATACGCTCAATTGTCAACAGTTTAAACAAAAATGACAACCAATTTATGTAACAAATAAAACAACAAAACATAAATCCATTTCATATACTTTATTTCTCTCCATTACATACAATACACATTGCTAAAAGTTCATCCAACTTTCTGTAGTTCCAATGAAAATCAACTATGAATAGAAAACTTGATGCGACTGTATGTGTGCCCTTACATTTCATATTCCAAGAGAAATCATTCTTCTTTGATAAGAAAAAGTATTCTATGAAAAAAAAAAGACTTTTGCCAGCCGTTATAATTATTGTCATATCTAAAGAATCAAATATTTTTCTATTCCTCTAGGCTCTACAAACTCAATTTTATCAGAGACAAAGAGAAACAGAACGGCATATACCAGACATCAGATATTGGAACTCGAAAAAGAATTTCATTTCAACAGGTAAGATATTTGTTGACAGGAAAACTGAATAAAATTTCCATATGTTACCTGTATATCTAGAGTTAGAAATGCTTTATTTCTTGCATTCTTATTTACATTAAAGTAGTAAGATTTTATAAAAATAAAAAAATAACCCCCTAAAATTACATTCCGTAATATTGGGCTATATCAAAAATCAAAATTTTACAACTTTGTAGTTCTGTAACAACTTTTTTTTATCTCCATTTAGCTTTAAAAGCGTAAAATACGACAGTAGAAGAATATTTATAAAAGTGTCATTTTTTAGCTCAAAACAATAAAAAAAAAACTCTTGAGACATAAGTGATATAACTGCTGAGATTCAGTGAGATTCCGCTGTTTGAATATATACAAGTCTACATGAAACAATGCTTTGTGAATTTTGATTTGGCACACAGACTATCACCTGCTCAAAACCGATCGTCTGAATGCATTTATTGATTTGCTTACGTCCACATTATTCTCAATGTTTTCCAAAGAATTTCTGGAGAAATGTCATGGTACAGATGTTTGCATGAGATTTGCATCTGTAAAACTGAAACAAAAAACGTCTAAAACTTGTGATTCTGTTGCAATGTATATTTTTTCTTAATGGAAAGCTGCAGAACAAAAGAATGTCATATTCACTTTTCTGTGTACCTTTAATTGAAAATGTCTAGAAGTTCAGGTTAACACAAATCTATAAATGTAGATCCTGTTTAATAAAGCATTTTTAAAAAAAGTAATAACCCAGTTTGAGAAAATGATCAGATAACAAATATAGCGAATTGTATATAATTCTAAAAATATTTACCACGAAACAAGCGACATTTACTATAAGAATGTTCAATATTTCGATTGTGCTCACCGTTTTATACTCTTTTGCAGATATCTTACAAGAAGAAGGAGAATAGAAATTGCCCATTCGTTAGTGCTGTCAGAGCGCCAGATCAAAATATGGTTTCAGAACAGAAGAATGAAATGGAAGAAAGAGCATAAACTTCCTAATACAAAAACCAGACTTATGGACACGAGTAATGTAGGACATTTTGATCCAAACAGCTTTCTAGCCATGCATCAAATTGGGCATCATATGGGTATGATGCATCCGGACTTGGGTGGAATGTGAGGGTTTTACAACTGTTGTGCATGAATGGTTGTAGTAAAAAAGAGTACGTGAACTACGTGCAGAGCTGAATTCCTTGTTATTTTCAGTATTGATTTAACGATTAGTCTTTGTCCTAAAAGTGCTGATCAGTTGACATTTCCAGCAGGGATTCTTCTACCCATAATGGTCGGCTCGGGCCCGGAGAGAGCTGATGTATTTAGATAAAGAATTATAGAAAACATGTATTAGGAGTTGATAGATGGGTGAGAGGAAATAAACGGAGGCCCACGGACAGAAATGGCTTCTATACTGTAACAGAGCTATACTGGTATAATGACAACAAGATTGACTAGCCAATGCGTTTTTTGTGTTATAAGCGTATGAAGATACCACATTTACAGCTTGCTGCATTTCCAACGTAAAAATGGTTTCGTTTTATTATGTTGAAAGCTTGAGAACACACCGTTTATAAACTAAAATCGTGAAATCCTTGAGTGTTCTGATGTTTTTTTCTCCATTTTAAGATTTTTAAAAATAGTATGTGCAAGTGGAAGCGTTTTGTAAGTAATAGTTTTCGTGTATGTTGAATTAGACTTTTTCAATAGACATTTCAAAATGGAAGCACTCGAAAGGTATGTTGTCAGCGGTTATATTGTTTTGCTTGTACATTGCCTAAATATTTTATTTATATTTGACGCTAATACCAAAGGAGATTTTCAAACATGCATTGTTTTTGAGTTAAAAAAAACTCAACAAAAAACTTTTTAAGTGCTGCAAGAAAATTTGGAACTTTACAAAATTATCTAGTGTTTTTACATTAACGAATTTGACATGATCAATTCAAATTTATCAAGTACATGTGTCTTAAATCAAAAGGTATATCGAGAATACTTAGTTTCACCAGTTTTCGCGATATTGATGACGTTATTGACACGTTTCATTCGGAGAAAGCAGTTAATTTTTGGAAAAAGCAATCGGCAAGCAGGTTTAGAGAATAAAACTTACAAAATATGTCAAAAACTTCCAGACTATGGTTCTTTCAAATATTTTGATTTTATTCTTTTTAAAAAATGCATATTGTTATATTTCTACATATGTATATTTCTACATATGTATATCATTTATGTTAAATCATTTAAAATAATGTAAACATGTTGGTATGTCTTGAAGCATTCCATGTTAAATCAATTGTATTTGAGATTTCTTTACAGTATTTTTGAAATACTTTTGAAAATTGAATAACTTTGATCAGAAACAATGCATGTTTGCATCAAATACCAAATATATCATACAATATTGTGTATAGAATGGAATTATATTCTTCGAGTTATTGTTACGAGCAGATTTTGCTCATAGCAAATCAGAATAAATTGTTGTAAAATTTGAAATTTTCACACTTCGTTGCATTATTTCTATAGGTACTTGATTAAGATAAATCGCATCCTTCTAAAACGAACAATAAACCAGTTGTCAGACAAAAGTTTTTTTGGTTCCAAGCGAAGAACGAAGACAAATATTTATGTTTGGTTGTAAAATAGGCAATTATTTTATGTTCTACGTTTGATTTGTAAGTGGGTATACTGTTAATACATTGACCACCTTTACACTTGATTCTACTCGTGTGCCACAAGAGGAAAACTTACCCGAAAAAAATAATCATATTGGCAAAATGTGTATGAACAATAAAACTATATTAAAGAAATGTATGGTACAAGCATACAAAATAATTGCAAACTCATTTTGATGATTCTATTCACGAGAGGTAATGAAACATACAACACTCCCTAATGGTCCTTTGGGCTCTCTTTTTTCAGAAATATTGAATGGACAAAATGATCCCAATGGATCAAAATCACATAATTATATGTGCCCGACACTTCGAAACCCGTCAAGAGACATACATTTCCCAAAACAATTTTTCGGTAACTAGTATTGCATGTGATTTCACGTTACAGCCTCTGTGTGGTTTAATTAAACTCCAATAAATTCCATATAATTTATTGATTACGATTCTACGACGACGAACTTGTTTCATTCAACTTGAATGTAACAAGGGTTTCTGTTAATTTTTCCCGCATCGTTGATATTACATTTGATTCTGAAAAGATGTCAACAAAACTTTCAGTTATTTCGAGTCCGTTTCTTACCAGTTCCATATAAATTGATCTGAATATCTTAGCTGTCCTAAAAACCATTTACATAGAACATCTACATATCTGATATGTTGAGAAGAAAATCCTTAACAGAACATATTTACATAGAACCATGAAATGAAATTCATCAAGCTCAAAATTTGGTCGAATTTCAAATGATTATTTCTTTCCTTTTTGGAAATATTGTATATAACTTTATCTGTTTTTCTGCCGCTTAATAATATATAAAAATGAACGGATGCCACAGATTTAGTCAATTTAACTGTATGTTATATATGAATTAATGAAACAATTTTAATATATATCGCAAGTATTATAATGAAGACAAAAAACGAGTCTGTCTAAAAATTTACATTTACACAGTTAGAATTTTAAATTTTTTTTTCGTATTTGATTTTGTTTTTAAACAACACCATCATAAATTGTAACACACAGAAAGACCTGCAGAATATGGCTTGGTAAATATGTTGTTCATTAACATTTGAACTGTGAAACAATTAATAAGCTTATTTAAACATTCAATGACAAACATTTTCACCAGAATAATGACGTTAATGTGACAAAAAATGATAGCTAAATGTATTATAAAAAGTACTTAAGGTCATTGGTAAGGAACCAAACCAGGCGAAGTATTTAAACATAATTTAGAAATAATATAAAAAGTCTTACACAATTTCTGACAAATAAAATTATTAATACCTTTATTTATATATATGTTCTGCGGTAGTATACGGATCTTTCTAGATTGTAGTGCGCATTTAAGCTAGAATTGTACCGGACGAGTCTAGAATCGCTCAAGGGATATTTTAGGGGTCTCCGTGGCCGAGTGGTTAAGGTCGCTGAGCTCAAATCACTTGCCCCTCACCGATGTGGGTTCGAACCTCTCGTGGCTTTGAATTCTTCATGTGAGGAAGCCACCCAGCTGGATTACGGAACAACGGTAGTTCTACCCAGGTACCCGCTCGTGATGAAATATGCACGGAGGGGCACCTGTGGCAGCTGGAAAGTCGCAATATGACCTATAATTGTGTCTGTGTGACAAAATAAAATAAATAAATCAAGGGATATTTTGGTTGTAACTTTGTTTGGAGGGAGCATAATTTTAGAAATATATTATGGTAGAAGTCGATTGAAGAGTACAAAAAGGACAATTCTAGAATGGTCCGTATTCTTATACTGTCTCATAACATATATATATTTGCAACATAAGAAAAGACATAAAAATTAATACGTTTGTTCGTACTGTCTAGAAAATGAACATTTCATTAACAAAAATATATATACAAGTGTTGTTGCACCAAAAGCTGATAATGTACATATTTTTTCTTCGTCATTCACATAAATTATACAACGCAATAACCATAATCCACAAGTATACCAGAAAGTTACATGTGATCATAAAATAACTATAATATCAGGCAAACGTAGTCATTACAATCTGTTATATGACATTACTAGTATGTTAGTAAAATGGGGCCAATACAATTTAATATGTAAACATCACTAGTATATAAGATAAAAGTGGTCATCACAATTTGTAATATAGTCACTAGTATATATGGAAAATGTGACCATTACGATTTGTTATAAAAAGTAACTATAATATTAGACAAATGTAATCAATACAATTTATATGATTTAATCACATTACTAGTATGTTAGTAAAATTAGACCAATACAAATTAATATGTAAACATCACTAGTATATAAGATAAAGTTGGCCATCACAATTTGTTATATAGTCACTAGTATATCAGGAAAATGTGACCATTACAATCTGTTATGTAAAATAACTATAATGTCAGGTAAATGCAGTCAATACAATCTGATATGATATCACTAAGAAAATGTGACCGTTACAATTTGATATGTAAACATCATTAGTATATAAGATAAAAGTGGTCATCACAATTTGTTATATAGTCACGAGTATATCAGGAAGATGTGACCATTACAATTTGTTATAAAAAAGTAACAATAATATCAGGCAAATGTATCAATACAACTTGTTATATGACATTATTAGTATGTTAGTAAAATTAGACCAATACAATTTAATATGTAAACATCACTAGTATATAAGATAAAGTTGGCCATCACAATTTGTTATATAGTCACTAGTATATCAGGAAAATGTTACCATCACAATTTGTTATAAAAAGTAACAATAATATCAGGCAAATGTATCAATACAACTTGTTATATGACATTATTAGTATGTTAGTAAAATTAGACCAATACAATTTAATATGTAAACATCACTAGTATATGAGATAAAGTTGGCCATCACAATATGTTATATAGTCACTAGTATATCAGGAAAATGTGACCATTACAATTTGTTATATAAAGTAACCATAATATCAGGTAAATGAAGTCAATACAATCTGATATGATATCACTAGGAAAATGTGACTGTTACAATTTGATAAGTAAATATCACTAGTATATAAGATAAAGGTGGCCATCACAATTTGTTATATAGTCACGAGTATATCAGGAAAATGTGACCATTACAATCTGTTATGTAAAATAACTATAATGTCAGGCAAATGTAGTCAATACAATCTGTTATATGATATCACTAGGAAAATGTGACCATTACAAAAAAAACATCACAAGTATATCAGATACAGGGGTCGTCACAATTTGTTAAATAAAAATAAAAATCACCAGTATATCAGGCAAAAATGGTTATCACATTTTGTCACATACAAATCACTAGTACATCAGGCCAATGTGATCATAATTTGTTATAGAAACGTCACTGATATATCAGGCAAATGTGATCATCACAATTTGTTATGTAAACATCAGTAGTATCTCAGATAAATGTGGTCATCACAATTTGCATAATAAAAATTACTAGTATATTAGGCAAATGTTGTCGTCACAATTTCTAACATTAACATCGCTAGTACAATTACAATTAGCCATAGAAACATCACTTGTATATCAGACAAATATGGTCATCATGATTTGTTTGATAAAAATTACTCGTACATCAGGGAAATGTGGTCATCACAATTTTTGTTATATAAATATCACTAGTATATCAGATAAATGTGTTATCACCATTTGGTATATAATCATCACTAATATATCAGAAAAATGTGGTAGTCAAATATGTTATATAAACATCACTCGCACATCAAAAAATATGGTCATCACAAAGTGTTAAGAACATCACTATGATATCAAGCTAATGTGTGTATTACTTTTATACTAAAAGCATTCGCAGGCACAACTGACAAAAAATATACATGTACATTTCAAAAGACATTACATGAAAAGATAATTCTCAAGCTTTCGAGTATGTATAATACTGTTATATAAGCATACGAACTCTATTCATATATGCCACAAACATACACATACGGCCCCTGGTTTAAGAAAAATGAAATATTTATTTTTTATCCTTCTACTATATTAACAAGTATAAGCATTTAATCAAGGAAGCATCCAAACTACAACTTTAAGAACATAAAGATCTAGAAAATTAAATGAACCAGAAAGAAACACAAGTAGAACTGCTACAAAGAAGATGTTTAATTTTTCAACCTCGAAAAAAGCGATATTATAAACGAATTATTTCCATTTTAAATCCACAAAAACGTGAACTTCATTTTTTTTTAATTTAGGAAAACATGAGAAACGTCTCAGCATTACACAGAATATATATTTCAAAGAGGAAAATATAGCAAAGTTAATTTGGCACTTGGCGAATTTACGATCCAAAATCATAACAAAATAATGGTATCATTAACTTTACCATCCTACATCAACTTTTCATAAAATGTTTTCAACATGAACATCGCCTGATTTTGTTTCCAAAATCCCCCAATCCACCCGAAGTGCTCTTAAATGAATTAAAACCTATACAAGCGACCATTTGTCGAAACCTTTTGACACATGCATTCTTTGTAATAACAATGATCACAAAAGCGTAAAACAATTGATTATAATTTAGTGTTACAAATTTTTGATATTGTGTGTCTGTTATTTGGTTTTTTCCCAGCTACACTATTGAGACCCTTCATTATAATTAATTAGTAATCATTTTCATGAAAATGTCGATAATTAAGTTTTTTTTTTGGTTGCGTTTTATGCTTCCAAAAATCTTTTAGAATTTAGAATATTTTAATTTCTGACAAACAGTGTTACATTTTTCCACTCACTTTTTAAGTTCAATTAAACCAAAGAGGAGGAATGAATATGTAAATATATTTGTGCTAGCTGATGTTGACACTCATATGGTAATGCCTCATTTAACGTTTAAGTTATTCGTTCACAGTTAGGATATAAACATTTTTTGAATATCTTCATCTCAATATTCCAAAACACCATGCAAAATATTGTAAAAAAAAACATTTAGTGTCACATTATCCATGCAGATTTTCGAAAAGAACGAGTGTAAGCATTTTTCCTCGTTGCAAAGGCGTCATAGTCTGCTTGGTCTGTTTCAGGCAAACAATTGGCGATTACTTCCAAGCGAGACTGTTCAAACATCTTTGCGTTTGTTAAACAGAGCTCGGACAAAAATACTAAAGCTTGCATAGTCTGTAGTCAGACTAACATTTAGGTCGCTTTACTGAGTATTGTACTTTATAGCAATACTTTGCAATAATTCAAAATAAAGTAACAAGTTTACAAGATGTCATCTTTACAAAATCAGTTCATATTTTTAAAATTTGGAAAGTCATTTTTACCAGACAAAACACATGAACTAGTGACCCAGATATACTTCATGTGTTAATTAATCATAATGCATATCTTCCTATACAGGTTAATGTAATTTCAAGCGATAATATATAAATGCTAATTAAATTGTACGGATTTATCTCTCATTTCCTACATAGCAAAATATTTCCTTAACCCTTACCATGCTAAATTTCTATAGTGGACTGGTCCACCTTCCAATTTGGGCAGTACCATTTATCATTTGAAGGAATGTTTACAAAAAAAATACTGACTGTGCAGGCTGATCTTGGTCTACACTGGTTGCAAAGGCAGAATCAAGCGTGTACAGCATGGTACAGCATGGTACAGCATGGTAAGGGTTAAAACTTCATTTCCTGTCTTTGCTGAATCTGTTTAATTTTCGTTATACACTTTCAGTTCAGTGGTATATTCCGAGGTATATTTTGATCTCAACACCCCAAAAACCTCAAAGTTTTGGTCCGAAGCTTTTTATTTCACTGATATTGATATCTTCTCTAGAATCACCATTTGTCTGGGGATACCCGAGAATGTCCAGTTTCTTTTCATTTAGGTGAGAGATTTTAACCTCTTACTATGTTGGACTTAACACCAGCTTGACTTTTGCCACAGTCACCGTAAAAAAGCACGTGCATACATGAGATACAAAAACACTTCTTCTTAACCAGCCGTGTGTCAAATCTAGAAGCTAACATTTCAATTAATATGTGAATTAATTACACAAGCGTGCTTTTTCTGTTTTATGGATATTCCTGGTGTTTTTCTATAATTAATCAAATCATAAATACACAAAACCAGCTCAGGACAAAAACAGTGGGACGTGCTGTTATTTTTCATAGGTTAAGTGTTAAAATGTACGAAAGCAAGAGACTTTTCGAAAAGACAAAAAATGCAAGTATATGAACACATGTAGAGAAATCAACACAAAGATCAACAAAAATAGTATTCCTAATTTTAAACTTACTCAGGAAAGAATATTCATATGTGCTTCGTCACATTTAAAGGTACCCACTTAAACAACAGAATGTTGCCGAGAGGAGACATTTTCAAAAGTCGCGAAAGTCGTATTTCCTAATTCGGGTTAGTACAAGCTTGCTAAGAAAGACAGCTCCAATTCGCAAAATTATGTCTTTCGAGACAGAAAATGTTACATTATTTTTTTTTTTTTTAAATAGCTTTTAAAGTAAGTGATCCGTTTAACTTGGCAATTACAATCTTTAAAATTTGCGTCTGTTTATGGCATTGAGCGCATTTTGAAACATTAAAAACTGGGGGAAAACACAGTTAGGAACATTGTCGAAAAAAATGAACAAAATATGCATGGCAATTCAGAAAATATATTAAAAATTGCATATCTGTCTACATAGTGTACACTTGCTTATCCTTTTCTTTCATGTCAGCTCGTTTATCTTTGTCAGGGAGCATTTGAATAATGTGTTTTGAATAGCCTTCCTTTTAACAAAACATTTCTGTTCGCGATAATATAATTATGATAGTAGGTAATAGTATATGTAGTAAAGAGTATCACTTTTTTGCAAATCATTTTACATTTGCTTGTTAGAGGCATTTCACGTTGAGAGGAATTTCTCCCCATCAAGAAATGATGGGGAATCTATTTCAAATAGTTCCTTAACTATAATGTTATCATATGATATCAGCTTATCGTAAAACGATAAATCGTCCGCTCCTTTTATATCTATATATGTTCCAATTTAATTGAAATAGGATCGCATTGGCCTTAATTGTTATGCAAGGCTTGAATAATTTCACATGCAAACATATTTCTTTACTCGTAGACGAGCCTTTCATCTTCTCTGCATGTCTGGCGCGCATATATTGGCCAATGTTGTATCGCCAGCCAGAGGGTGCCGAAAGCGGCCCATTATCAATTATCTCGAAACGCTGTCAATTTCAATAAGACACGTCACTTTTGATGTATGTTACGTTATGTTTGTTTTTAAAAACTGTTTATTACACAGACTTGTAGACTGTTCAAGATTTTTTGATATGTCGTCCCGTTTTACGAGTACATGAATGACATGCGAGCCAAAACGTCAAGGTTTAAATAGATATGTCAATTTCAATTGACGAGCGGGGTAATAGATAACAGATTTGCCTTACACCTTTACTTGAAAACATATCATAATATTATTACTTTGACAATGATAACAGTTGATTCAGAATCTAATAAATTGTCTGATATTTGATATGATGTGTTTATCTCTTCAAAATCGTTCCTGTTTTGTGTACTGAGCGCTGTTTAAGACGGACTGCGGGCGCCATTGTGAACGGAAACTAAAAAGATGTGTTTTTCTTACAGCTGAATTGTAGATGTAGGGTTTATAAATATTTTAACTCAGTTCATTTACCCTTTTGAACAGCTGCAACAGGCATTTTTATCACACAACAATTCATTGTGAATGAGACAAAACATAAAAGACAAAAAACATATTTGTTCGTGTGTTTAATTTAATTAATTAAGAAAATAAGTAAAGTTAAATTAGTAAAAAAACTGATGTTTTAAATACCAAGGGAAGTCATTAAGAATTTTATAATCCTTAAAATGACTAAGGCTGAATAATAGAATTGTTATCATCAGAGAGCAAAGGCACACCCAGTAGCTGGCTGACATTCTATTGTAGAGCTAATTAATTAATATCATGTTGATTTGGCAACTTTTAAAACTCCCCGTGTCTATAAGGCATCTGTTAAGACGAATACAAAACATGCTTTTTCAACCTTTATGTCGTAACTTATGAAAAGGTCAGTCTAAAAATAAGATAATATTAAAGTATAAACTGATCTATGCAGACAAAAATGTCTGTTTACATTTCCAACATTTATCGCATTTTCTATTCATGTTTCATCCCTATCAGGTTCGTATTGAAAGTCGTGATATTCAGAAAATTCTACCGGTGTAGATTTTCAAACTGATAGCTTGTTTTTATCCGGTTATCCATAGTGTCGAAACATCCCATCTGTCACAGTGTCTGACAGTAAACCATATACAAACATTACACCTATATAATACACACGTTTTTTTGACAAGGTGAAATATTATCAACGAGAAAATGACAGCATTGTTATACCAATCGTACAAATTTAGTACAGAATTTAGATGTAACATGTACAATCCTTATGTCTTTTAAGTCATTTTGACACTTGGTCTAAAACTTAATGTAGAACGTTTTGACTCAACATGTTATAATGGCGAGATTTATGTAGTTCGAGATTCATGACACCTGTGGCGCATTTTTAGTGTTCATTTTATTAAGAAATGAATACTAACGTTTGCTTTATATGAAAAAAAAAACAAACAAAACAATACAACAAATTTACAATAAAATACACATAAATGGAAACACAAAACCTGTATTCGGTCCGACTGTTTTAGAGGATTGAAAACTGCAAAGGCTATTCATATATGTATTCAAAATTATGTCCGTTGCTGGTTAAAGCATACATGACGAAAACAGTGAAAAGAGAAAGAAATTAAGACCAAAACAAAACATAATAAGTATATATATATATGTATCATTTAGTAGGTCTTAAAACCAGGGTTACACACATGAAAATAAAAACATCACTGTAAAATATTTATAGCACATTTTCTGGAAGTACGCCAATGCATGTTAGAATGGTTATAATATAGAAAGTCCGAACTGATGCAGAAATTCCGCCGATAAATCATTGTTTGTGATTAAACATTCCAATAATTCTCACTGTAATCGACATTGCGAAACGCATCTTCGACGGTGAAGGAAGACCCTAGGTGTCGCTCTGATCATTGTTTCATAGGCAGCACCTAGATAGAACTACCGACCTTCCGTAAGCAAGCGGAATGAACATGAAGAGTGAGATTTTTAACTCACATCGGTGAAGAGCAAGTGAGTTGAAGTCAGCGACGGCCACGTAGCTACCTATAAGGTCATGATTAAAATGATAATGTGGAAATCTAAAAAAAAAATCAATAATTCTAACTAGTTCTTTTTGAATGCCAGTTTACCTCATAAGAGTGCTGTTCTGCTGGTAATAAAATCTCACTGATACTGTCATTGAACATGTTACTGAAGGCGTGGGGATTTAGCAAATGTCAAATTATGTCAAGTAAAAATGCTGTTAGTGCAAACCCTCCTTTTTACCAACTTAATATGGCAGAGCAATTTTTACGCACTTGATAGTATTAAACAAACCTTTTTTTCAAATTTTTCCTCGATCATTTTTGTATCACATCAATTTATCATTAGTAAAGATATAAAACATTTTCGATGTCTTTATACTTTATGACGAATTAAACATGTGATTTATAGATCGTTTCATCATGATATACACGCGACATAAGTAAAAATAATTGGTAAGAAACATTTATTCAATGGAAGAAGACCGTCACGCCTAATAGATGAATGATGACATGAGTTTAATGAAGATATATGTATTTAACAGCTATGTACAATCCAACATCTTATAACCTTTCCGCAGCCTTAACGTACTAAAACGTATTAGCGTCTGATGGCCCTTTCACGCTTCCGTAGAAAGAACATTTATTACACGAAACTGATTTTGAAAATATTTCTGAAATGTCTAGGTTTGCAGCTCTCAAATATGGTTATATCTTACATCTGAGGCATATACTGACACTCTCAGACAACATCAAAAAATGACAATTTGAGCGATTTGATGAAGTTCCGAAATTATCAATGTACCCTTGGTCCGTTACGGACCCCTGTGGGATTTGTGTTTATCCAGAGCTCAAATACTTTTTAACAGATTAAAAGCTGACATGCTGTACTAAAGCCCAGGTAATTTCAATTCGTGATAAAGTGCTGAAAATTGGCTCCCCAATAGCAAAAAAAAAAAAAAAAAAAAAAAAAAGAAAAAAGAAGTCCACGCGCATACATTTAGACGGGGTGAACCCCTGCGCGTGACCCCTGACTATCTACGAATCAAAATGCGGCTTTCGTTTTCAAGTTTAGCATTTCTACTTTCATTTTATTTACTTCCGGAAATAGCTGAAGGTCAAGTGACGTCATTTTCTGTGTTGTCAAAAACACACATATACCTGGCGAGGTTGCATAAATATGTGCTGGCCGTGCTAAGGTTATTAGAGAAATCATTTTTTATCCAAAAATCAGTGCTTTTTCGACATTTTTTACACGTCTGTACGAAAACTGACGTTTGAGACAAAAATGGCTAAATTAAAATGCAATTTAGGAAATCTTATATCCTTTCCGCAGCCTTAACGTACTAAAACGTATTAGCGTCTGATGGCCCTTTCACGCTTCCGTAGAAAGAACATTCATTATACGAAACTGATTTTGAAAATATTTCTGAAATGTCTAGATTTGCAGCTCTCAAATACGGTTATATCTTACATCTGAGGCATATACTGACACTCTCAGACAACATCAAAAATGACAATTTGAGCGATTTGATGAAGTTCCGAAATTATCAATGTACCCTTGGTCCGTTACGGACCCCTGTGGGATTTGTGTTTATCCAAAGCTCAAATACTTTTTAACAGATTAAAAGCTGACATGCTGTACTAAAGCCCAGGTAATTTCAATTCGTGATAAAGTGCTGAAAATTGCTGAAAAAAAAAAAGGAAGTCCACGCGCATACATTTAGACGGGGTGAACCCCTGCGCGTGACCCCTGACTATCTACGAATCAAAATGCGGCTTTCGTTTTCAAGTTTAGCATTTCTACTTTCATTTTATTTACTTCCGGAAATAGCTGAAGGTCAAGTGACGTCATTTTCTGTGTTGTCAAAAACACACGTATACCTGGCGAGGTTGCATAAATATGTGCTGGCCGTCCTAAGGATAACTAATTATTAACACATCATTCCCAAATTTCACATTTAAAAATATGAAGAATTACAACACATGATAAATATGACAACACATGATTTTGTGTTTTAACAGTATCATGTGTTAGGTTTAAAATAATACACACTAATACATGTATAAGTATATACACATTATGAATATGTAATGCCACACAAACTTGAAGTTCTTTAATAAATGACTGTTACTATACAAATGTAATTATGACAATAGCTCTACAAACAAGTTGAGCCGCGCCATGAGAAAACCAACATAGTGGCTTTGCGACCAGCATGGATCCAGATCAGCCTGCGCATCCGCGCAGTCTGGCAGGGTCCATGCTGTTCACTTTTAAAGCCTATTGGAATTGGAGAAACTGTTAGCGAACAGCATAGATCCTGACCAGACTGCGCGGATGCGCAGGCTGGTCTGGATCCATGCTGGTCGCAAACCCACTATGTTGGTTTTCTCATGGCGCGGCCTATTTACTATTTAAACTCGGTATCTCGAACTCCGCGGAATCGAGCGTTCTACTTCGAGATAACCGAAATTCGACTTAAAATGATATTTTGTGCATGTGTTTCACGCGGGACTTGAAAATTCTTCGAGATAGCCGGACTTTTGAGATTAGCGAGTTCGAGACATCGAGTTTCAGCTGTATTTAGCTGAATTGAAATATTTGATGAGGATATTCAAGACGTCAATCAAAATCTAACGATAAAATGTTTGAGTGAAAGATAAGCAGCATCATTGTTCTGTGTACTATACATTCGATTAAAACCTCTGTTAAAATGAATATGCAACTAAGACTTACCCAGAGCTATCAGAGGGGAAAAATGTTGGTATCGGCGGAGTTTTTTAAAAAACAAAACACACACAGCCTTTTTGCTTGTTCTTGAAACAGAATGGTACACCGAAACATTTCGATAATGTAAGGAAAGACGTAGTTATAAAACAGTTAAGGCATTTAGTGTATATTATGTAGTTACCATCTGGATATTTATTTAAAATACGTTGGACTGTTGAAAGTGTGTGCATACGTTAAACCATCTTGTATGTTTTATATCCATATGGTAATTTCATGATAAAAATTTAACATACGTTTTCAGTTTCGGCTTGCATTCTGTCAGATTCAACGTTGCATTCTTTTAAAGTAATAGATATATGAAACAAAAACAAATCGTCAACTAACGGCGTATGTTGGAATAACTAACGTTCTTACGTCACGATGCACGTTTACAATGAGCAAATGCGTAGAAAATGCATATTGTTTTCACATGATGATGCGACGTATGTAAAGAATAGTAGCTATCGAGCATTGTAACATCTAAATTGCTAAGCCTTTTGAATCAGTAGATCCATGAGATTAAACATACATCTGCTGTATACACATTCATCTTAGGAAACGTATTTGGACTGTAGATATTAACAGTTTACTGCAGAATAAAGAACAATATTTCAACGCCAAATGTTTACAGTCTAAACGTCTTGGATTCCTTCTATGATGCTTTATATAATTACCTTGAAATCTACTGATCCCAAGAGTGAACATCCTAGCCGGCTCGACTGGCTACGATTGTTTGTATATACGCCTAGTTTAGACTAGATTTTTTAATCATTCTAATCTCTCTTATTTATTTTGACCGATCTTTCTTGGCTCTGAGTATTGAAAAAGGACAAAATTATACAAAATTTTAATGGCTGTTGGAGTTATCTCCTGTGAAAAAAAAACTTAGGGTCTGACTAATATACACCATGTCGTTATACGAGGTACCTGCACCTTACTAGATATTGCCCATGGAACACGTATGTTGTGACGCGTGATAAGAAGGTTTTGCTTTTTCAACAGCCACCGTTAGTTGATTATTATGTCGTTTTTTCAAAGTTTGTAATTTCTGTTATATTTGTTTCATGTATTTATACCCAATTGAAAGTACAATGCAGCATTTTAATTTTCAGTCTCGCTTTCAGCCTCATGGTAGATACATCACCATTTACACCCGTTAAATCGCTCAGCAGCCAGAATCAGTTAAAATTTATTACCAACTTGGAAACATAAATCTTCAAATATGCTCGCATTTTTATATTTTATTACTTAGTTACGAGGAATAATCAAATGCATGCCTACGCATGCTAATGTACTGAGATTTTAGATTTTTTTTAACTTTCCGATGGGATTTATCAGGAAATAACATAACGTCTATACGCAATTCTTTCCGACAGAAAAGCTTGTTATCTTTTCCGTGCTTTGTGCGACTTGTACATATTAGTGTTTATGCTTGTCTCATATTGGTTAACCCGTTTTACATATATGTATACTAATTTGTATAAGTTGCCGAACATTTGTAACAGGTGAAAGCTGAACATCAGGAAAGCCAACGTAGACACATATCGTCACCATACATTATGTCAGATCGACTTACGTTACTTTCAAGAAGAGATATGTTACAAATAAATCCATACAATCTATATGTGAACGTTCATATATTATTAGACAGGTGGAACCACAAGCATGCATCAACAGACATGACACATAATAATACTGTAAATATTGGCACCGCCTTTGAACAGTCAGTAACCAGGAAGGCTGTTTAAATGGCATGACAACATCCCACTTACCTTACATTTAACCTGGTCAACACTGAGCTAATCAGGAAAACGATTACAACGTCAAACTAATGCAACTGCGTATAGGACGAATCGATCACGTACAATTCCTGGCATTTTGCAAGGAGCTAATACTAAAATGTCTAACTGGCGTTGTGACCTTTATTATAAATGAATAAAATAATAATAAAGGTCACAGACACAACACAGTGGCAAATGCAAATGATTCGTTACTTCATTTAGAGTTAATATTTATTTCCTTCCAGTCCTAGTCCTAATCTTTATTTGTTCAGAGTTTATAACTCCTGCGGTTATTCAAATTTTGCACAATAATGCCCCTTTTCTTCTCAAAACTTACACAGATAATCAGTGCTAATATTGACTTTGCTGGATAAAGAAGAAATTTAAAAAAAATATATTTTTAGAGAATAAAGAAAAGATTATCTAGTCGGTAGAATGACTAATGGTCCCCGTGGAAATGAAATATTAATCTCTGCTTATGTTTTGCATTTGTCACACATGTATAATCTTTATAACATTTATAGAAAAAATGTGAATGTATGCATCCGACCAGACAAGACTTCTATGAAATCATAATTCTACATAATTTAGAGTACTTCTTACAATTCTAAATATACCTTCCTAATAGGATTAATATTACAGAAAAATTTAACACCTATGAGGCTTGATATGAGTGTACATTTAGTAATTCATTAGAAGGAAAGCAGCAGCAATATTTGTACATTTTGTGAACAGAACAGAACGTATACTTTATTCATTTCAGAAATGAGCCAGAATGGCTCTTATTCTACATAAACACATCTTGCAGTATTATATAAGGTCAAAATACATAATTTACTCCAAATAAAGTTTAAGTTACATAATATTAAATTGCATTATATAAACAGTAATATTAAGTAAATCAATCACATAAATCAACCTACAAATCAGTCTAGACGGGGTGAATTAATATTAGTATTGCATGGTATGACTACAAATGAGAGTGCATTTTGTTCTTACATGAAGCTTTTGCGATGTGTAAAATCTTTATCGACCATTGATACAAGCACTACCTAAATACGATATTCTATAGCCAAGGGGTGCATTGTCAAGCCAATAACTAACAAGCAATGGAACCACTTTCACCTTTAAAAAAAGTTAAATCTGAAAGTCTGACACGCATAATGTGCAGTCACAAGCATAGAACATAGATAGGTATGTATGGACACGTTTCATTGTTGGGACAGACGTTCTGCACCACACACTCAGTCGAAGAAGGTGCCACGCGGTCATAGAAACAAAACGAGAACCCTTAAAACATTGATCACCTCAGACTCAGCGCAAATTCAAAAAGAACAAAAAACATATATGATAAAAATAATGGTCAAATGTGAAGTGGATGAAATTTTATGACGTAAGGCTCAGATAAGGATAATTTGGACGAAATCCTTACATGAATGCTTGAAAAAGGTAACACTTCGTTATATTTTTGTTACATAATTTTTGTTATTTATTGTCTGCCTGATAAAACAATAATTTCACTCTGGAATACAGCTCCTCTATTTCAATTGCGACTTCGCTTTGCCGTTATCCCTCGTTTATCATGCGCTTGCATAACCCAAGGGAGTCCGCTTTGCCCTAAGCTGTTTACTCGTAATTAAAGGGTTTCTTTTCAACTTGAAGTAGGAAAACCTTCAAATGAATAGATTGTCTTGTCATGGTAATTAATTGCCCTGCCTCCAAGCTTTTCTTGACGGTATGGTAAAGAAAACGTTTGATTCTTTAGATATCTTGACCATATGGAAAACATTTTGCGCCTACAACTTGTGAGGTTGGTGAATTAGACGAAATGACTTTTTCATAGTAACAGTTATTCAATAGAAATCTAATTGAAGAGAAACCAACACTTTCATCCATTTATTCTATTGAATATCGGACAATAAAGACACGTGCTTCTAACGCGCAAGCACTATGTCATTTAGTGGCATTTATCATACTTTAAAGCTATTAGATAATTACAAAACAATTACAATATTTTAAATTCTCCACAGATCTTTTGTAACAAGAAACCATGGTATCTGTTTGATAAATCAACAACTGTTGTCGCTTTCGAGGGTACCCACATTACCCATAGTCTTTGCTTCCCAGAGAAATCAAAATGATATATGCACTGGCAAATTACTGATCTTCGATTCACTTAGTAAATGTTTCATTGGATGAAAGTATTTAATCTAACAATATTTTATTTTCAAAATGGAATAGCTACTTTTATAAACTAAAGATAAAATCTCTCCAATTTTAAAATACTACAAGCATTTTCAAAGATTTCTTTGTGGTTTCGACTGATATTTTCATTTCGAATTATTATTAACGCATCCCAAATATATTCTGATCAGTTTTATTTTAAAAACAAATATAAATCAAGAACAACAACAACAAAAAAAACAACAACAACAAATAATAATAATAATACTAATAAACTTTGATAATGTGGCAGTTGAGTCCAATAAGTACAGGGGTATTCAATGATAATCCGTCATAGATCTATTGTAAAGCAAATATTGGATTTACCTGTATTGGAAATTAAACAGTGTCGATTGTATTTAGGTCAGCTGCCACATTATCAAAGTTTATTAGTAGTAATAAATAATAATAAACAATATGGGTAATAACAATAATGATAATTCATATGTTTTAACATATGTTATTGCATAGAAAGTGTAATAGCAATATGAAAATGATACGTTTCTTATTTGTAATAGTTGGCAAATGTGTAAAATATTATTCATATTTCAATAGGCGTTGGTCGTGTACAAACTCAGCCCTATCCAATTATAACGTGAAACTTAAATTCGACCTCTCTAAATATCGAAACATTCTATGTCTTTTCAGCCCGAGACAACCCGAGATCTAAAGCCAAGTTAGAGGAATATTATCTGAGTAAGAATATTTTTATCTTTAAATAATCTTACCACATCCTAAGAATGTTGTCTTCAATAGTTATATTAGCATCGATCATGGTAAATATTTATAGAACACGACTTCACCAGAAATGAATACATTGCGCTCCCTTTATCAGAAATGATTGATGACATCCAGCTATAAATGCCAATTACATGTAATGCCGATATGGTTTCGCAATCATTAAATTGAAATGCCAAATTGAATGACGAACCAGGAATTGTCCTCTAGCCGTCTCAGTTATTTTTGTAAGTACATGTAGAAGAAATTTTGTTCTGTAGGTGATGTTTATTATGGTGGCATATTTCTGCCAACCACATATCCACTTATTTATCTCGAAAAGTTTCGTAAAAATGTCACTTATTCAGTTATTGTCTGGCAAACTGCTTGTTATCCATTTAAGTGTCTTAACAGGACAAAACTGCCTGTTAATGCCCACTATTGCCATCCACACATTCTTTCACGTTAACTAGGTATCTTGATTTTTGTCAGTTAGTTAGTTATGATTGGAAATATCCCGTAATCGTCCCCTATCATTACGGAATAAATGAAAATACATAAAGGGGCATAACAATTATGCAAATTTATCATTCCAAATCCTATCTATAGGCACAAACCATTAGGGGTGGTGGTAGGAGATGAGGGGTGGTGGTAGGAGATGAGGTGGGTATACACTCATTCATTCTGTCACAGGGTGAGAAAAATGTGAAGCCAGACCGAGACTCGAACCCGGGACCTCGGAATACCGTTCCGATAATCTACGGACTGAGCTACCCGACCGCCTACACATTTTCTTCCCGTTTCAATATTCAAGTTCTATACCGTGACATATTTCCCCACCATTTTGAAATTCGTCCTTATAAATCAAGCAATTACAGGCGTCGGAGACTAACCAGTGTAATGCCGTCAAGGCCCCACGTTGGGCGCCAAATATCACAGGTTAAGACAAATGTGCAGCCAGACCGTGACTCGAACCCGGGGCCTCGAAATGTTCCAATGCTGTACCGTCTGAGCTACGCGGCCGCCTATACATTTTCTCCCCGTTTCAGTATTCAAGTCCGTATACTAGTAGGGGATGAAAAGTATAACCGTTAATCGCCAAATTTGGTACGAATATTAACTGGAATCAAGAAAACTTTCACAATAACCACTTAATTATGTGAATATGTGGATGGCCGAAGTGGGCACTAACAGGCAGTTTTCACGTTAACATAATTATCTGGATAACCCGCAATTTTGCCACTTGCAAGATAATAACTGAATATGTGACATTTTTAGAGAAAACTGTCTACATAAATAAGTGGATATGTGGTTGGCAGAAATATGCCACCATAGCCTATACATTTTCTCCCCGTTTCAGTATTCAAGTCACTATACTAGTAGGGGACGAAAAGTCTAACCGTTAATCGCCAATTTGGGTCGAATATTAACTGGATATCAAGAAAACTTTCACAATAACCAATTATTTATGTGAATATGTGGATGGCAGAAGTGGGCACTAACAGGCAGTTTTCCCGTTAACATACTAGTAATTATCTGGATAACACACAATTTTGCCACTTGCAAGATAATAACTGAATATGAGACATTTTTAGAGAAAACTGTTTACATAAATAAGTGGATATGTGGTTGGCAGAAATATGCCACCATAGCGTATTGAAAGCTAGAAGACATCAGCATTTCATAGATGTAATATAATGGTATGATGATGTGCATGTTTAAAGCTATGTTAAAGTCACCAACCATAAAAAATAAATAAATCCAGTAAAATTTGTTTACCCTATTAAACAGGCCATATCTAGCTAAATCCCTAGATTGTTTTTCCAGTTGTAGAGTAAAAGTTTCAAAAAGTTAGCAAGAAGCAGTTTAATTGAGGAATAAATGCAACTGGACGCTTATTAAATTTTATTTATACAATCTCATTAGTTTCCATTTTATTAACTAAAGCAATAGCAATTCAGCTTTTTTACCCATGTACATAAACATTCTTAATGTCTTATAAAAAAATAATGGACAAAATTAAACATTCCTACTCTACCTACAACTTTTGGAGACGTTACGTACACTTGTTGCACCTCAAAATGGTAGCAACGCATTTTGGTAGTCACTACCAAAATTCGGCCGAGTTATAGTCACTACCAAAATGCGTTACACTCGACGCAATTTGGTAGTTTACAAAAATGTAATACCAAAATGCGCTGGATATGTACACATTCAACGCAAAACGGTATTAATAATAACCTCATAATTTACAAAAAGAGTATTTTGTGACGAATGGACGGTATTATTTCAAAGAGAGTCATGATGGAACTAAGTCGCTCATTCGACCTTGAAAATGATAACAGACCTATATTCAGTCAAGCAGGACCATTGGAACACACGTGAGAGAGGTCAATGCAACCTTAAATTTGACATAAACCGAGAGATATTGAAGGAACTTGGCATAACTGTTCACCACAATTATTTGATGCGTCTGTCGCATGACCTGGGACAGGTTTCACAAACGCCCATAGGTAAGTATAGACTGTTTGATATTAAAATTCAGGAGATTCGCGAGGAAAGGTCACATAAGACGGGTTGTATAATGCCTTTAAAACTATATGCAAGGTAGACATGCAACCTTTATCCACCAAAAAGCTTTAGAATATTTCAATGTTGTTTAATATGCTGAAATACAATTAAATAATCCAACCCGGTAGTGAATTTTAATGCGGAGGAAGCTTCATTTCTGAGTAAATGATATATTTCTTACCCATCTAAACACACAGAACCCACCATTTCCATGCGTTGTCTTGGGCGGACCCCAAAACACCACTCGCATGTATACTCCAAAATTAAAATCTAAATCTAACGATTTTGAACAATTATTTGAGTAAGCCCACGCTCACTTTTTACCTTTCTTTTACATTGTGTTTCAAAGATATATGTGGTGGACTCTCGAAACCCTTCACATTTAAAGAGAAAAAAAAACTTTTTTGCCGGAAATATTTATCTAAGACTCCTAAACACGCACATAATTCACCATTTATGTTTATGTGGGATGTTTTAAAAAATATCTAGGTGGAGGACCCACGAGCCATCCTCACATTTATACTTCGATTTACAGAATGCAACATTTTCGTGCTTTAAAAAATCTCGGTGGACTATCCCTCCGACAACACTAGCACATAAAACAACAAAACAATACAATGTAATTGCATAGGAAGCGTCGTCTGAGGCCCCATTCACATGCTCAGGAATCTACATTTTGGTTGTTTTTATACGAAAATCATATCTCGGGAGGGGAACCCCGAACTCCCTCCCCCACCATTTTTATAGGAGACATTCCCTCCTTTTATCTCTCTCTTTGTGCGTAATGTAAAAAAAGCATAGTCCCTGGTGTAGAAAAAAAAATACTACCAAAATACGTTCCATTCCATTATCCTTAACACACCATGACTACCAAAATGCGTTGCTACCATTTTGAGGTGTAACATACCCTAAACAAACAATCTGTCCACTCGCCTGTCCTTTCGACATATTCCGTGTTCGGAGCATTACTTAAAAACATTCATAATATTGGCTAAAACATGGCATGTAGCTAGTTGGCGATGAGATGATGTGCACTCAAACCCTAGTCGTCAGAGTAATGGTTAAGGTAAAAAATTCAGTACATTTCGTGTCAAGACCACAACTTAAAACAAGAGGGTCATGATGACCCTGGATCGCTCACCTAAGTAATATGAGCTACATGTTTCAAACGTCAAACTGATGCTAAAATATTAAGAAAGTAGGTCAGTAGGTCACATGCATGGTCACTGAAAGTCAGTTTTAAGATTGGAGTGCAAAACTGCACATGTCATCCAAAGTTCAATGATGTATCTTAAAAAAAATCAAGAAAGTAGCTCAGTAGGTCAAGGTCACAGTCAGGTGACACATAATTACTTGCGGTCATCAGTTTTATAATTAAACAGTCTAGGAAATAAGATCTGATAATTTTTGGAAGTATCTTTTCCTATATAACTCATATAACAAGTGACCCCAAGATCGGGGCCTTTTTTCACCCCAGGTGCATAATTTGATTAATCTTGTTAGAGAACCACTACACAATGCTACATACCAAATATCAAAGGCCTAGGCCTTCTTCTTTCAGACAAGAAGATCTTTCCCCTATGTAAGTCTATTTAAAAATTGGGACCCCCAGGGAGAGGACCACTAGTCAATGCAACGTACCAAATATCAAAAGCCTAGGTCTTCTTACAGTTTCAAACAAGAAGATTTTTAAAGTTTTTTCCTATATGTTTATGTAGGGGCAGGGTCTCTTTTCACCCCAGGGTAATAATTTGAAAAATCATGGTAGAGGACCACAAGGCAATGCTTCATACCGAATATCAAAGGCCTAAGTCTTGGGTTTCAACCAAGAAGATTTTTAAAGTTTAAAGTGGCAACCAGAGTTCTGTATGGAATTCAAATTTTTGAAAAAGTTTGAAAGGGGGCCACCTAAGAATCGTTCCTGTGAAGTTTGGTGTAATTCTGCATAGTGGTTTTCAAGAAGAAGATTTTTTTCGAAAATGTTGACAGACGGACGACGCACGACACAGACGACTGACGACGGACATTAAGCTGTCACAAAAGCTCACCATGAGCCTTTGGTTCAGGTGAACTAAAAAACTATTCAAGCTATTGAATTTAAACTTGGAATATAGTAGATTTCGATGACACGATCGGGTCAAAATCCCGATCGGTAGGTCAAAGGTAAAATAGAAAAAAGTGGAAACTCCACAAATCGCTCAACACGACAAAAACGAAAATGTTGATCGAGCCTGTTCATGGACGGTAGTGGAAATGCATACTACCGTCCACTCCCTCTAGCCCCGGGTTGAGCAGAACTCAACATTTACACATGCTACAAGTACAAAAACAGTTTAGAGACATCTGCAGATGTATTAATACGGCGGTGCATATGAAACCTTCGATGATACACTAGCGTGTAATTCTATGAAATGCGGCGTATGGTCCCCAGTTAAAATAATGGGTTTGCCCTAAACGAGAAAACAATGGGCAGAACTAAATAAACTGGAATTTAGAAAAGGGATCTGAGGTTATGGAGTCTGCATATCACTGGAACTGCCAAAAGACAAAATTAAAAAGCTGGCACCATATCCGAGGGCCCAAAGCTATGAAAGTGGGAGTATTGGAACCACCCAGGCCGAAATGTTCAAGCTGAGAAACTAAACAGTACCAATAACACGACTTAAAAGTGGTGCTTAACGATCTGAGAAGATCGAAATATAACAGTCCTGATTGAATGTACGGGGAGACTTTTTACGGCCGTCACAAACTGACTTTCAATGTCTAATCTAACGTTATATTTTGTGTCCGGATCATAACATATAAACCATTCAGGGTACTGACTTCAAACTGAGCATATGGGTAGGTTAGATGCCGATAAGTCGATGTGCCCAGCACAAGGACCTGGTCGGTAGGTCAAAGGTTGAGGTCATCCACAGTGCTTAAAGGTATAATATTTCTGTCAAATTTCGATTTTGGAAGATAACTTAAAAACGTGTTCACTTGAATATAGGTAGGTAGTGATGATACGATGTGCAGAGTGCTACAAGTCACATTACTCGCCCTTTAACACATTAACTGCCCCCAAATAAACTGGGGCAGCCCAAAAATTAAGCACCAAAAAAGAAACAAAAGAAAATTCTTACTTTTAGTTTCTTGTGTCTCAAGGTCTCGTCACCGCCGCCGTACAAATAATCCACCTGCCCCTAAACACACCTATTGGCAGTTGTAGTACATACATGTGTCTTTCCTGAAAAAAAAACTTGGCATATGCTTAAAGGGAACCATGCCGTATGTGCATGGCCTGAGGAATAAACAAGTATTTCTCTTGTTGCTTTGCCTTCCATGTGTATATGGTTCTCTCGGTTTGCCTCTTGTATATTTTTACAAGCATATTTGTGTTCTTTTGTTACCATAACCTGTTCATGAAAGTTTTCATACTTTGCTTGGTAAATTTATATAACGTTTTCTTGAGAATAGGTTATACCCCCAATACACACCGCATGTTTAGTGGCTTTCGTCTTCAGTTTTGTTTGACAGAACGGGCAGAGGACTGTTCGAATTGAGCTGTTCTGGCCTGTTTTGTCCGGCCATTAAATGCGTTTTTTATCTTGATGCTCTGTGTTCTGCAAAGGTATTGAGTTTCTTAAGGTTAGCTTTTTATATAAATTTACAAGTCTTACAGCATTTTTGTGTTTTGCATACCATGCCTTCTGTTGCTATTGCGTCTAATAGGGATTTATCTTGCGGCGATAACATTTATTTACGCTGCCCTGTGACTTATGAACATGGTGAGGGTTAAAACTAACGTTTGGTGCGCAGCATTAATTGGTTTAGGCACCGTAGTGCTGATTTTTTCACTGACCGTTCCAAGGCGGTGCCCTAACCTGTTCCTTTATTTGTTCCTTTTGCTTTTGTGTGTGTATGTATGTCCATGTGATGTTGGTGTCGGTTTAGAGAGGCTGCGTTTTTTTAACGTTGCTTTTCATGTTGGGTATTCCTTGGTTTAGGGTACTCACTTGGTAAAAGGAACTTTTATTGCATTGGAACACGGTAATGTAAAGAACGGGGATTGGTTCGCGCTATTAACCGAATTGAACTCTTCAGTGTTGTTTTAGGTATTGACTGTAACAAGGTGGTGCCCCATTGTGTGTCTATATTTTTTACCATTTGTGTGTATTTTTACTTTATAACTGTATCGTTGTATATATATTAATCATGTAACAATCGTAAATTCACTGCTATACAGGACTACGGTTTGAGGGAAATAGTTTTTATGCATAGAGGCTTTTACATCATCTGTAATGTTAATTACAGTTGATACAGAAATTTTACTCCAAACATTTCTTGTGACATATTTAAAATATTAAATTGTGGAATTTATGTATGTGCTTTTCTCAAGATTCGAAATTATGTTTTTCAGAAATATTCTGGAAGGGCTGAAACGATATAAAACTGTTGAAATTGAAAAAAAGAACACTGCAGACGTTGCGTTATTAAAGACACTTTTAGTTTTCTATCATCAAAAATGATGCTATCGACGGATGTCTGTCTTGAAACTCTGATAAAGCATTGGTGTGTGCAATCAATGTAATCTATATAAACAATTCACATATGTACCAAAATGCCCAAACCTTTCTTATATGTAAGGAAACTTAAATCATCTGTTGACGTGTTGATGTAATCTTCGTGAACACAGTTTTGATGCACTAAAAGAATCTCAAGCTTTCGGTTTTTAAAGATTTGATTTTTTTTTGAAGTGCGAATGATAACATATATTTGTGACTTTTTGTATTACTTAAGAGGCTGGAATGGCGAAATATCACTGCTTAAGGATTTGCTGCGACTTCTTCTAAGCAACTTGACAAAAAATCTATTTATCTCAGTGGTCTTCGCTGTATAAATGCTGGCTTGTTTGTTTATTGTCTGTTACACAAGGTGTTTAGAACGTATTATGTAAATTATTCTGTCCTTAGGATAAATAAAAAAGTGTCATGATATATATTCATATTGAACATGTGTTACCAAATGCATATGTTTCCATTTATCTTTTATACTAGATAAATATTCAGCGTTATAAATTAAGGTATAAACACTATAATGTCCGTAAGTGATATTGCTAGACAAAAAAAGTCATATTCGTGGCAGTTGGTGAGTCATTTGTGTATAGATTAGATTTAAAATATCTCTGGTTGCACAAGAACGCTTCCATATATATCTTTGTAAGACAATTCTTTTCTTTTTTAAATGGCATGCAGTCCAAAAAAACAACAACGTTTTATCAATGTTGATCTTTCAAAGTTTTCTTTTGCATGGCAAATCAGGTTTTTAACGATACCAACATGTAAGCGCTTGAAACAGTTTCAGTTTTTGGAAAACGCTGATTTTCACAACAGAACAAAGTAACTCGAAATTTCGACTACGTACCTCCAGACATTTCATGGCTTGAGTGGTTCCAATACTCCCGCTTTAATAGCTATGGGTGTTGTTTAATCACTTCTTGGATATGGTTCCTGCTTTTTAATTTTGTCTTTTGGCAGTTTCTATGAAATGCAGGCTCCATAACCTCGGATCCCCTCTCTGAATTCTAGTTTGTTTAGTTCTGCTCATTGTGTTCTCGTTTAGGGCAAAGCCATTATTTTAACTGGGTCATATGCCGCTTTTCATGGAATTGCACTCTTTGCATCATTGAAGGTTCCATGTGCACCGCCATATGAATACATCTTTGGATGTCTCTAAATTATATTCTTGTACTTCTAATATGTGTAAATGTTGAGTTCTGCTTAACCCGGGGCTAGAGGGCGTGGACGACAGCTTGCATTTCCTTCACCGTCCATGAACAGAGCCTGCAACATTTTCGTTTATGTCGTGTTTGGGCGACCTGTGGTTTTCCACTATTTCGAATTAGTATGTTAGAATTTCGAGTTAATAAATAACACGCTCCTTATACTAATGCTCTTACGTAGAATCCTTATAGGTCTTCATAAATAAATCAAAACAAATGTTTAACAACAATTTAGGACATTTTAAGATATTTAACACATTCTGATTAAAACACTTTAAAACTGTGATCTTTCTGTCTAACTCTGTGAAAAAAACAATGTATCTGGAGACTTTTATTCATTATATGTATCAGGGCAAAATAGCAACGCAAATATTCATTTCGTCATGTGTGTTCGCAAATACAATTTGACTTTTCTTTTGTTTTCTTCTTTTTATTATTAGACTTTTATGAAGATCTGCTAGAAGCATGCGCAAGGAGAATAATAGCAAACTCGCTTTCATTGAGTCCGTTTATTAGGAGCAATGCAATGTGCAATAAACCTCATGGCCTCTAGCACAGGCTTAAGCAGAAGCACCCTATTATAAAAGAAACTGATCACAAAGAAGAAGAAACAATGCCTTATTTGAAACAAAAACATGTTCATGTAATTAACTTAATGTATTTTGTTTCTTAAAATTATTGAAGCACGCGGACACTGGGACCGTGTATACGGTACGCCAACAGAGTCTGAAGTCGTAAAGTAAATCAGGTCTACTTGTAACTAAGCATTATCATAGCAGGCTCAGCTTGACTGAATCTCGCCAAGAGAGGAAATGGAAAGTGCAACACCCTTTAC
Source organism: Mercenaria mercenaria (assembly GCF_021730395.1). NCBI lineage: Eukaryota > Metazoa > Mollusca > Bivalvia > Venerida > Veneridae > Mercenaria > Mercenaria mercenaria. Next base: position 42,551,610 of record NC_069370.1, read on the forward strand.
GCCTAATTATCATTACAAAAATTCATAAATGAGTCTAGAGCAATTGACTTTGAGTTATTCTTTGACATTTGGCAAATTGTTCGTAAAATTTACCACGTTTATTTAATATTAAATGTGGATGGCAAGTTTGAAAGCATATAGGAAATAATACTCTCCAAAAGCACGATAAATGCAGATTGGTTAAAGAACCATACAAAATACATTTCAATTAACAGTTGATAAGTACAAATTTGCTTGTCGTTATTTACATTACACCAAAATGTACTTCGATTACAAGGAAAAGCATCATATAGACACTATTTACTACACCAAATGTATGTACTTTGTATCTATCTTTATCTTGCCTCCTACAAGTTTCTTGCATTTCTATTGGTCAATAGACGTCACGTGGAGACAGGATATATTCCATATCCTGCTTGTTCATTTCAGATATGAATTTTGATTAAAACAAAATACAAAATACTAGATTATAGCATGTGAGTAAAGGGTAGTCGGCAAGATAAAATCGTTACACAGCTTGTTGGTGACAGGAAACGGGATATAAGCTGTCTCGAAAATCCATATATGGATTTCCTCGACAGCGTATATCCCGTATCCTGTCACCAACAAGCAGTGTAAATAATAATTCCTATTTAATAAAAGAAATCTCTACTGATGGAATATTTTGTATGGTAAATACCTAATGGTTTACGGTTTACACTGCACTTTACAGTTCGTATCTACGTTCACTTTCTACTACAAGGACTAAACAAAATACATAGAAATATTTTAAGTATATATCAATTTTGCATCCTTTACATTTAGACTACATAATTATCATATGGTGGTTAAATTTAGAAGACGTTAGGTAAGTGACATCTGGCTATGTTCAGTTCATTGCACGTTTAGAGTACAGTAATTTTTCAGTCAGTTAAATTTTCGCAAATAGACGTTTGAATGCCAAACGCCATGTTCTTATTTTAAGTATTGAATGGCAAAACTAACGTGTAATAATAGTAACGTAAATTAAACTGTAACATAATGTGACATAAAATGGAATTTACTGTTATGGTGAGTTGTTATTTAAAATGATGTGTGTGTGTATGCAATGATGCAGTAAAATAGCAACAAAGCAGGTATACAAAACACTAGTTTACTTTCTATGTAGAATGAAACTATAAATTATGCCGTTTGTCTTTAAATATTAATTAATATAAAAGTAGACCTAAAGATTCTAAATTACTATAAAAGATCAAAGTCCAAAAAGAGTAATTAAACAATGCTATAATAGTGACATACATTTATCTTCCTTACTGTCAGGATAAAAAACAAGTAAAATATGTTTCATAACGTTTTCAGTTACAAAAAGATATAAATATATAACCATGAGGCTATAACATTTCTCTAAAATGTTTCAAAATATACTCATATACTCATAGAAAATTAAATATTTTCCTGTTTACTATGTTAATTTTAATTTATGCAAAATAACTTTTGCTACATTGTAAAGCGTTACGGATAATATTATTTAATATTTCGCCAAACAAATTGTGCAGCATCTGTTTCTAGGATGTAGTACCAAGTCATCGTTAAAAATGGATACTTTACTTCATAGTTGATAATAGAATGAATTCCTTTATTTAAACAGATTTTATTTCGCATGCTTTAATTTTTTTAAGAATAAATACATAAATTGCATATACATACCTTTAAATGAGGTATATCTCCTCACACAAGACGTATTTACAAAATTTCAAGAACTGGAAAAAAATCCATTCAGGTGACGACCTTTGAATATTTTGAAAAAAAAAGCCCGAACACGGAGACTTTCGGTCAGTGCAGGCTTTACAGATTTTATAACGTACCATTCTGTTCGCCAAATATCGCATAAAACACTGAGATCTGCTGCTGGCCATTACAGTATAGACATTTTTGAAATTAGGTCATAAATTAAATGGCTGTTGTAACGTACCATATAAGCTTCCTCTAACTTTCGGCTTCTTAGGCGATTTTATCCAACAAATTTATTAGAATTTTACCATGTCTGCAGACTACATTTGGAGGAACATGGTACTGCATTATCGACCTTAAGTTTAAAGCAAATATATTCGCCTTTTATATTGCACTTGAATTTATAAAAGAATCCCTTTTTTCTGTTGCTTACCCCTTTACTATGGCTTATATCAAAAGAAGAATAATACATATAAAAGATATCTTAATAATTTTCAGGAGTATTTTATGGTGGGGTTATTCCCTTGCTAACGGACTCTTAACGATTGATGCCAGTCACTCTTCAAAAAGTCTGGTCACAGCGCCAGAGTTCTATCAGTTTTCGCTAAATCATCAAGATACTTCAGTAATGCAAATTATATGTATCGCAAAGTTCTGTTTGAACTGGAGAAATCTGTTTGTCTATACCGTCTTTGAACAACAATCATTTACTTTCCATTGCTGCGCTTTACGTATCATATCTCTAGCAATAATATTGAGCACGGAAATAATGCGATAATATAGGCCAGACAGAATTATCTGAAAACAACTGAAGGAAAATGATGTAAACATCCGATAGGATGTTTCTATTAACAAAACCCATTATAAAAGTTTCACATTTACCTTCTTAGTATTCGAACTATTATACATTTATCAGGAATAAGAATGATATCAGTCTTAATAAAAATGTTATAAATTCTTATGCCAATTCAGAAAAGTTACAAGGGACCAAGTGGAAATCAGTTATTACTACTTCAAGAAATATTACATGAAGATAAGATACACTTCTGAAAAATGAAAAGAAAAAAATCATAGATGTGGGTTCGAAACCTTGCTTGAGGTATACAAGTAGATATTCAGCTGGCATACGGAAGGCCGTTGCTTTTCACTAGGCACCCGTCGTCTATACTTGAAATAATGCCTGAAGTGTCTTCATCCACCACCAAAGGCTGGAAAGTCGTCTTATTACATAACAGAAGTATGATTTTACACAAATATCAAAACCATGTAGATCTAGTAAGATGTGTAGTAAATGCACTTATATATCCAATTTCAATAGACGCACATTACCCAATTAACTCATAGGCCTAGCCGTAGAGAAGCAGACTCGTGGATATTGGAAAAAAAAGACAACGACATGATGACAGCTGAAGTATTGTCAACTTTGACAGGGACATGTATATGCAAATATATAATACAGGGCAGATGTTCGTTCAAACGGACCTGTGTCTGAAGAATAAGTCCATGGTCAATATTGTTAAACGAATATATAGATCAACAGCACTTTGTCTACATTTTGCGCATAAAAACTCTTAATGATTTTACAGCAAACTCCGTAACGTTTTTCTGTGATAATATTATGGCTTCTTCAAAGAGGACTAACTCTAGCTTAACTTCTTTATATTGTCATCTTTCCTCAAAAAGAATATCACTTTTGGTCAAGCAAAACATGGAACAAGTCGTTTTACAAATATACTAGGCCTACACAAAATAATTGATGTTTGTGTGTACAATCTTTAAAGCATGATCGGCCCCTTTCAGGTATGAAGTATTGACATGCACACGAGTTTCACTTCTCTTGGGAAAGTGGTGTATTTTGTTCCAAGGGAGGAAACCTATAAAAGTATGTAGATCTTTATTAATACTTCAAAATTTACGCTAAATAAATCTGTAAAAAGAATACCCCTCACGCCAGCTAGCATCGGTATAACTATGTTACGAATGTGCATTGAATGGTCTCAATGATCACAAAGGGTCAGACATTATAAATAAAAACATAGATTCCAAGTAAGGGGCCGCTACATGGTACTTTAAAACTGATAACCGAGCAAGAAGAAGTTGAAATCGGTATCTTGAATTCTATTCAAGGACACCTTGCGTTTAACTTCAAGACAGCTAAAATTCAACTTGAAAGTTATACTTGGTGAGATGTATTTCGCTAAATGTGTTGCCATAACCTAAACCATGTGCACATATAAAGATGGCATATTCAGTTCTATAATTTTGAGAGTAATTGCAGTTTGAAACGCATTTTGTTCATTCTTTGTATTTATTTATTTTTTTAACTTTCAACGCATCATTACGTCTTCCTTTCTGAAGGAAACATTGAGACGTAAATATAAAGGAATTTGACCGACGGGTTTTCAAAATTACTTTGACGCAATCGCAATTTGTCCAATTTAACTTAAATGGAGTGAAACTACACACTAAAACTTGAAATAGTCTTTGAGATAGACGGACTTTTAAGGTAAGCGGGGTGGAGATACCAAGTTTTTACTGCAACTGCAGACATACTTTTGTTGAGTCGCCTTTTAAACATTAGTATTTCCTTCTTAACGAAAGAATGTAAAAGATTTAACCCTTTCAATTTGAACAGTATCATTAACTGTTAAAAGTGGTGCTTACCAAAACGATACTGACTGAATGACGAACAGTGCAGACCATGATCAGACTGCACGGATGTGCAGGCTGATCTTGGTCGGCACTGGTCGTAAAGGCAGAATCACTTGCCACCAGCAGGCTAAGGATTAATTAGAAAACTGTGCCGAATACTTTCGTAACAAGAATATAACTTGAAGTTACAAATTGTTTTCTTCGTTAAATGCAATTTTCTTTCTTAACTAGAAACAAAGTTCTAGCATAATTTGTTGTAAAACAAAATGTCAAAGATAGATGATTGAACTCATTTGCACGATTATTTTTAATTTAAAAAATTGTTTTAACAAATAAGAAAAAACGATATTATTCAATAAATGAACTCCAAATGCTCATATTTCCATGGCTTAACAACTATTGTAACTGTGTTTTTCTCATCATATTTTATTATTACTCAAAGGAACTTTTTTACTCCTTCTCGCGTTACTTTTGCTGTTTCAAGCGAATTCGACCGTGTTAAATAGCAACATTAGAAGATAAATCTGAAGCCGCTGATGAAATAACCACGTTTAAATGACAGACGATGGCTCCAGTTGTATTCCCTAGAAATACAGGTTTTTGCTGCAAAGCAGTATTTTCGAAGCAAAATGAATGGCATATCAATTTGTGACGGGTGTTTAAATTGAGTTGCGGCTACATCTCTCGGCATGCGAAGATGTTTGTTATGATATGAAAGAAGTGTGAAAATGTATATCAATCAACCAATCAAATATCACTGTCTAGTCGGGGGAAAACTTAGAAAGGCAAGTCGAAGTATAAAACGTACAAAATAAACAACTTGAAGGGTTTGGATGTTATCATTTTATTCGTGATTTTACATTTGATATGAAATAGAGTCTGGCTTGTATTATGACGTTTATTTATTTATATATCTTAGTGCTGTTAGTTTACTTTAAGAAGATATTCCAGTGTCTCTTTTACGATGATGATACTTTATATTTTCATATCACAAATGATGTATGTATTAAACAGTAATATCATGTATTTACAGTAGAATTTTTTTTTTAATTGATAGTTAATTTGAAATAAAGATTTCGTACTTATCAAATATCAATACTTACAAGGTCAAAGAGCACTGCAATTATAGGATACAGTAACAGCACCTTTACGCTATAAACTCGTACATTAGATAGTAAGTCTTTCGAAAGAGAAAAAAGAACAAGAGGGCCAAGATGGCCCTAGGTCGCTCACATGAGAAACACACCACAACAGTGTAAACATGTTTGACCTCGTAATTTCATGGAAACAAATATTCTGGCCAATTTTCATTAGGATTGGACCAAAAATGTGGTCTCTTAAGTTTAAACAAGTATTTTTTGATATGGCCTAATGACCTAGATTTTAATCCCAGATGACCCATATTCAAACTCCATCTTGATTTCATCAAGGCAGTCATTCTGACCAAATTTCATGAAGATCAGTTGAAAAATACAGCCTCAATCGCATACACAATGTTTTTCTTTGATTTGATTTAGTGACCTAGTTTTTAATCCAAGTTGACTCATATTCAAACTTGACCCAGATTTTATCAAGACAATCATTCTGACCACATTCCATGAAGATCAACTGAAAAATACAGCCTCTATCGCATACACATGGTTTTTTCTTTGATTTGACCTTGTGATCTAGTTTTGATTCCAGATAATCCACATTCAAACTCGAACTAGATTTTATCAAGGCAATCGTTCTGACCAAATTTCATGAAGATCAATTGAAAAACACAGCCTCTATCGCATACACAAGGTTTTTCTTTGATTTGACCTAGTGGCCTACTTTTTGACCCAAGATAAACCATATTCAAAATCCACCTAGATTTTATCAAGGTAATCATTCTGACTAAATTTCATAAAGATCAACTGAAAAATACAGCCTCTATCGCATACAAAATGTTTTTTCTTTGATTTGACCTAGTGACCTAGTTTTTGACCTAAGATAATCTATATTCAAACTTGACCTAGATTTCATCATGGCAATCATTCTGACCGTAATTCATGAAGATCAGTTGAAAAATACAGCCTCTATCGCATACACAAGGTTTTTCTTTGATTTGACCTAGTAACCTAGTTTTTAAACCCAGATAACCCATTTTCAAAATTGATCTAGATTTCATCAAGGCAATCATTCTGACCAAATTTCATGAAGACCAACTGAAAAATACAGCCTCTATCGCATACACATTGTTTTTTCTTTGATTTGACCTAGTGACCTAGTTTTTACCCAGGATAATTCATATTCAAACTTGACCTAGACTTCATCAAGGTAATCATTCTGACAAATTTTCATGAAGATCAATTGAAAAATACAGCCTCTATCGCATACACAAGGTTTTTCTTTGATTTGACCTAGAGAACTAGTTTTTGACCCCTGATGACTCATTTTCAAACTCCTCCTAGATTTCATCAAGGTAATCATTCTGACCAAAATTCATGAAGATCAATTGAAAAATACAGCCTCTATCGCATACACAATGTTTTTCCTTAATTTGACCTAGTGACCTAGTTTTTGACCCCAGATGACCCATTTCAAACTCGAACTAGATTTTATCAAGGTAATCATTCTGACTAAATTTCATGAAGATCAGTTGAAAAATACAGCCTCTATCGCATACACAAGCTTAATGTTGACGGACAGACGACGGACGCCGCACATCGAGCGATCAGAAAAACACCTCGGCCACTAGTGGGTAGCTAGACGGTTGTTAAACTTACAATTGGTTAACATGAATATCACAGGAAAATAGCTGTACTTCAGTACTTCAGCAAGGTATATTCGGAATGGTTCGGATTCCCAAAACATGCCAGACAGCACGTTTCAGACGTGTTATGTCTAGATGTTTTGCAAAGGTCACCAGAAGTCGGCTGCTTGCGATAGCAGTATCAATAATGTTATCGAAAGTTATCAGTAAAATAAGAAAATTATCACTAAATTTTATAAAGATACGATAAGAAATCTATTTTTACTATACTAGTATTTAGTTTAAGAGAAAAATAAATATTGCACATTTTTAGTACATTTGCATGTTATCTTTTTCTTTAAATGTTTTCATTTATTCAGTCTTGTATATCTTTTATTGGAAAACACCTTTAAAAGGACGAAATTGTAGCTTTTCATCAGCAGACGTTTCAATGGAAATGTACGCAAGGTCAGTCTAGCGTTTGGACAACGCCTTCTGGCCAAGGCAGTTCAGCAGGAATTGTAATGCGGGCAACGTATGAAGTTTCATCGCAAGAAAAGCATTTAGATAATATATATACGTAACAAAACATGTAACCCACTACTTGTCTTCGACGTCTGTTCAATTGTCTGTCATGGCAACTAATCCGCCATTTGTTTCTTTGTCAATATCTTAAAAATGATTGAACATGCATTTTAGAAATTTACCATACCTTTAGAAAAACACGATACCAATAACATGTTTTAATTTCAAAACTATCAAATTCCGCAAAGATCTTTTAATTCAACGTCCCCCATCCTCATTTGTTAAAAGACACAAAAGTACACATAAAAGCTGTGTATTTACAAATTGAAAATGAATTTCATTTATATGAATACAGAGGGGTATATATATATTATATGGAGTGTTAAAAGTAAATTTTTAAAACATAACACAAATATTTAATGCTCTTTTAAGGCAAAGCGCTGTAGGGCCTTATTTTTCCCAGATCAAATTTTTCACAGACGTGTGAATAAAAAGATACTATTCTGAACATTTTCAAATTTGACATATCTGACAGGGATGAAATGACCTTTTTCAAAGATTCTGCCCACGCCTTTAAGTGTTGTAACGTTCTTATTGCATCATGTTTTCATCTCAACGTCATAATCTGGAGGGGCAAATATATAATCATTTTGTTTTGCCGGTACAGTGCACATCAAATAAAAGTTACCATCGCCACGTAATTCCCTTCATCACGCAATGGTATGATATTTAAAACATTAAAAAATCGTGCAAAATAATAAAAAGCACACATAAAGAACCGCATACATATGTGCTCAACACCTTTGCAGAAGTCAAAGCAAGTGCAGACATAGATAAGACCCACTAGGCTTTTAGGGTCGCCAGTAATGGGCATTTCCACCTATTCCATCAAACACAATCAAAGCGTCCAACTGTTTAAGCGTTGAACACCAAACATGCATTGTGTCTCGAAATAGTCCAGTCATAATCATGGATGTTATCTTTATAAGTTTATGTAAAAAGATGCATGTCCAAAACAGATGCAACGGCATCCGAATGGTCATAAAGCTGGGGTCCGGGAACCAATGGACCAAAATACGGATTATCCATATTAAGAATATCATCAAAGTGATGTATTGTTAAACAAAATTGTAATATCTACCTGCGTATTTGGAGAAAGGCTCAACATACATTCTCTTTCGTAACAATAAAAGTGAACAGGTATGTGCGTACTTGGACTCAGTGTAGTTCTATTTTCTTGTCCTTCGGAATTATGGAGTTCATTCATTTTTTCTTTAATAGAATTCCGCTTAACCTTTAACCTGCTGCCGGGAAGCGATTCTGCCTTTGCGACCAGTGCAGACCAAGATCAGCCTGATCATGGTCTGCACTGTTCGCTATTCAGTCAGTAATTTTTACAGTGAACACCCCTTCGAATAATAAGTGGTACTGCCCAAATTGAATGATGGACCAGTCCGTTTTGGAAATTTAGCAGGGTAAAGGTAAGCTGGTGCTTGGTGACGTGACGGGTTTTGCACATTGCATAATATTTCATGAACAGACTCTGCGATTGTGTAGCTTGGTTGCATTAAATGCTTTCAGAGGATCTTTTTTTTACATATTTGATTGTCTACAGTTGTGGCCAAAACGTTTTGATGGATGTTATCAGATTTGGTTTGAGCTATTTATGCCTTTGATCACGGCTGGCGTATCATATGTTTCGCTTGCAGCCTGTGTATACAATACCCTGAAGAGAAAACAATCTATTGGGGACTGATATCAGTCATTCTGAAAGCAATGATAGTCATGCTAGATAATTATTATGGCACTGACTCGCAGTACAGTATTAACAGTAATGATAAATTTACTTTTTATTTGAAAATTAGTGTAATTTAAATGTATTCTCAGGCTGATATATTATAAACCTTACGGCGCTTACACATCTGTAGTTCACAACAGAAGAGTTTCATCATGTTGTTGCCTCTGAGATATGGAAATGATATACATTTTACACCACATTTGTCAAAACTGCTTTAACGCATGCGTAAGTCTGAAAACACCTGTGGATCCCTTTTGTGTTAAAACCACAGTTCATCCCTGAATAAAGCCAAATGTCACTAGAAATACACTCGCTTGTCAAAATCCAGAAAACATAAACACGTTGCGACCTCTCTTTCGGAAAATTAACTTGTCGTTTGAGTGTTTAATGATTAAATTTATTAAAAATAGAAATGAATCACTAACCTCTGGTGACTTTTGCGGTGTTAATGACCGTAAAATTCGTATTTTCTTCATTGTTTGACATGATGCCTCTGTTGTTTTAAAAGGACACACGTTTTACGCAGACCTTGATTGCGTGTGGTCTGCATGACGATTTGTTTTCTAAGTTTGGAGTAAACAAGTTTGAATTAGCACAAATAGTTTACAGATATACGATTTAAATTAAAAATACCCTAATGACATTTGCTAAGCAGTCATGCTATATTACAAGTACAATCCCTTGAAGCACCAAGCACAAAAAGCAGCCAATGCTACACACTACAAGTCCGAGCCTCAAACCGGCAAGTCTGAGACAGTAACAGCTTCAATGGAAAGCCCGCTTATAAGAATGCGTTAAAATCAATTAAAAGGTATGGCGATCGGGGTTGTATTGATACTGATATACAATCCTGTCTACATATGACCAAAAAAAAACGGTACGGACAAAAAGCTAGTTGAATGTATAATTATTGCCTGCAAAAAAATGAGGGTTTATACGCATATGTGAATAGTCAACCATCTTTTAGACTCATATGTTACGAAGGACGGTAAGCACTAAGACGAGTATTCAAATATCTGAATTTTGGTTTTGATTTTCTGCATGTTTGTGAATTATGATAGGTTTTATATCAAATCCAAATCCAAAGAATATTCTTGTTCGCAGTACTAAATTTTTCTGTATTTCTGTTAGAGTTTGTATTTAGTAAAGCTTGTAAGGTATTTTTGTTAGAGAATACCTTCTTGTTCACATAGACAAATCTATCTAATTTGAAAAGGGTCCCAAAGAATCTTGTTCAGGAGACATCACTGTCTATGTGCGCAAGTATGTAAGTGATAATTAACAATGTCAAAAAATGTTCACAAATTTACTGAAGTACAAAGAGGTACATTTTTTTTCTCACACGATTGGCATGTCAATATTCCAGATGAACGCCAGAAATATTGAGTAAGATTCAAATATCTTTCTATGATGTGTTAGTTCCGCAGGTCGTGTAGCAATAAGTCAAAATATAAAAACATTGGTGTTCAAATTTGAAAAGACAGTTCGATCAAATACTCTTCCTGTTTACCTACATAACGTCACGTTTAACAATGGTTATAAAGGCCGTAAATGTAAAATAGTTCCAACTGTCGGATCTTTTTTTTTTTTGCATCCTTGTAACAAATTATGTTTGTCATAGACTTAAATAACCTTACATTTATCATTTCTGAAAGACAATTCTGTATTAAGCAGGCCATTCATGGGAGCAAAGTTATCTTGCTGCTTGATGTAGGTTGCTGCTTGAAACAAGCTGCAAATAGAGCAAAATGTCAATTTGGGAGCTGACTGGCCGCTTAAGGCAAGTGGTTGCTTAATACAGGTGGCGGCTAAGGCAGGTGTAACAGTATATACTAATAACGGTAAGTGTTGCCTTGAACACTTTCTATCTTATTGTTGTCGCAACATAATTTCATGCAATCAGTACTGGTTCATATTTTAAGCAGTATCAATATCTATTTCCAAGACTTCCTTTGAAATTTCTATGTATGTTGAAGGAACATCTTGTATATCAATAACGCTTCAGATATCTTTGTAAAATAGAACGTCGTCTAGTATTTTATATGACTATATTCTCATCATTTTCATGAACAATAAAGTCTGCATTTCATATCTGTTTACTTAATATTAAAACCAATGTACTATATCTGCAATGCGAGGCAAAACTCTATTTCCTTACAAAATGTAATTATAAATTGGAAGAAGACGGATGAACAACATTTACATATCCATATAGCGTTTTATGGAACAGAAACGAGTGACGTGTTTAAAGAAAATATTATTGGAGTATGTAATAAAATACCCTCCGTATTTTTCACTTTTACAGCCGAATTGAAGACTGTAAATGTTTGCAGTTGTGATCATGTATTACAAACCACAAAACATACCGAGACCAAACCTATCTTTTTCGTACCTACACCGAACATTATGTTTTACGAAAATGTCAATCATGCCATAACCTAAACTTCAAAAATTAATGTACAATTATGAGTCTCAAAACCATAAAAACGTCATCTTTTGGTAGTTTACATTTTGACAGTGGCTAAAATTATAATCGCATGTATGACCCGGTCAGATTGTCGAAGTATGGGGTTTAGTGTCCACAGTTGACAGTTTTTATGTTTTAAAAATCTGTATTATTTTTCAATACACATATAAGTATGCATTGTTCATGGTCCGGATGTAGGGCCATAAATTAGACTTAACAGTCGAGGAAATTATCCATGCATTTCACTTAAACTTTCTTAATTGCCGCCAAATGACAAAGCTGCTTGTATCTCATGGCATGTCCAACCGTTGTGGGTATGACTCTGACGTTTGTTTTTATAACTGTAGACATGTGCCAAAGTTTGACGAAGCGTTAGAGATAATTGTAGGCCATTTAGACATAAACTTGAGCAATTTATTAACACGAAATGTGAGAATAGTAACGGTCCTCTCGCCCGTAACGTGTCACATAAGACAGATTTGAAAAATGGTTGACTAACCGAATATGAAACCATGGTTTTTCTTTTTTTTTACATGCATATGTTGTTTCTGATGTTGTTGTTATCTATTAACGTAAAAAAACTTATGCGTTAAAAAGTATGTTACGTTTGAGAAATGTCAGATCTTAAAAAATAAAAAGTATAAAAACGATGGTTAATACGACAGAAATAAATGAACCTATATGCAAAAGCGTTTAGGTTTTGGTCTCCAACTTCCCACTGCATAACAAACCTATATGTAGAAATAAATCTACCAGATGCAATGACCCATTTTTACTGGAAGTTAATCTTAATTCATGTGACTGAAAAATGTAAAAGTTTCTTATCTCTGAATGGGATGCTTACAATATTTTTCTTATCTGCATATACATGTATCCTCAAAACAAAATAACTCTAAAAGCCAAAAATGCAAATTAAATTTGATAAGTTGATTATAATAAATAAAATAACTGCCTTTTCTTCTGAAAAAAAAGAGAACGCAGATGATATAACAAGTAAAAACAACAACACTACAGAAGTGTATTCATGGATATGTAATTCTTTTGATAATTACAAGAACGTGAAAATATCACCTGAAACATAAGGAAGCGTTTTACACTTTATGTTCATGCAAACCTCAGGTCAATATGTTAGGTATATTAACACTCTATAAGGCATAGCAACGAGCATCAAACACTTATATGGTCTAGCCAATCTTGTTCCATAAACTGCCAAAAAGCTTTGTGCTGATGACATTATGTTAACATGTGAAAAATTTGTTAAGTTAATTGCTTCGTTCTGTTAAAAAATGTGTACGCATTTGTCATCTTCACAGTCAAGTAAATTACTTCGCACATTAAGACAACATTTATAGGCCTTCGAAGAATCCCTCCAGGGTAACATATATGAATCATTCAAATTGCTTCACTCTACTCAATGCATAAGTTAGTCAGTCAGCTAGTCGGTCAGTCAGTCAGTCAGTCAATCAGTAAGTAAGTATCAATCAGTCACATTTATATGCATAATAATAATCATCATGTCTTTTTGCCCAGTGCCGACACTTGAACTCATACACTGATGTTACAACTGGCACAGCTGTATTCTCCATTCATCCATTTATTCATTCTCATCATGTATTTTCATCTCTGTGTTCCCCCGTGACGCTACTGTAGCCCATACACTTCCAATACACGACTTTGATACAACTGGCACAAAGGCATTCCCCACCTTCTTCCACATACTGACCGCTTTCAACTGACAGGTACTTGCAAAGACGCATATGACAGAAAGAAATATTGTTTTAAAGGTATGAAGCCTCTGTCGATCTCCTTAAATAAAAGTTTTGCGAGAAATGACACACATGTTTTTCTCAAAGACTGCTTTCATTAGTCTCTGAAGTCCTATACCGTATTATTGATGTTCTCTATCGATTTTGTAAGTCTAATCAATATTGGTTGCCATCACTTTTGGCATCGGAGGTTTATTCTCCAAGGTCCATTTTTAAGGAAAACTTTGTAAAGGCAATGTAAACTTGGACAGAACATTTAGAAATACTTATTTAAACGAAACACAAACAATATTAAAGGCAAGGCAAAATGTGTAGCATTGCGAGCCGTTAATGGACAGTATTGTTGAACACGCTCTCGCCATTTAGGATATGAAATAATTAATGACCGAAAGGAAGTTGCTTGACATGTAGGATATGACCAAGCTTTGGCATGAGGTTAGGGCGAAGGACGATAATTCACTTCATTTCCGTTAACTGAGTAACACTCTATGGTTAGAATAATAAATAAATATATCTTGACTCGAGTTTGCCCATTGTTTTTGAACTAAGATTGTAGGAAATCTAGGTATTATCTTTGATATGTTTTCTTTGCTCTTTGTCCCTTTGGTCTGTTACAGTACCTCTTTGATTGTGTGATGACGGGAGTGGGGGGGGGGGGGGGGGACTTCATGCCAGTTAATTCCTAAATCCCTTTCAAGGGACGGACTGGTTTGATAATTGTCATATGTCCTGCTTCGTTGTGCCCTAAATTGTGTTTCTCTTCATGGTTCCAAAGTGTTTTGATTTAAATATCTTTACTTGAATATTTATGTTTTTCAGTTCACATATGTAAGGCGTTCACCTTCTCATAATATAGAAACATGTTGGGCGTACATGAGTGAGGATTAGCACCACTTAACTGTGTTCTTTAATGCACTTTCTTCATGCTTGTTTGTTATTGTTTGTTTCTTCTTTGTATCTATTATTGCATTCATTTGTGTCTATTCTTACATGTGATCAAGTGCTCAATCAGTATGCATCTGCAGTACTCTATGTTGGCTACGTTCTACAGCTGAGATTTTTCCAGTTAGACTTTTGTCCTTGCCTTTTATGACGTAGTCCTTGTTTATAATATAATCGAAACAGAGACGTGCATTTTGTATCATTTCTGAAAGTAGTTTCTATTTAGTTGTTTACATTGTATTTCAAAATATGTTTACTACATTAGTTGTTATGAAATATTACAAATGGAACTAATTGCGCTGGACAATGACGTTTAAGTTAGCAAAGAAAACATGTTTATTTTGACAATTCTTGTGCAATATAACAGATGAAGTAATTGCAACATCTCGACGGCAACAATGAATTGGCAGACAGTTATGGATTATACTGCCTGTTGTCGCAAATCAACCTTTTGGTTTATGTGTTTATAAAATAGCCAAGACCTCCGCGTGGTTATACCTTTTTTTAAACCACGGTTCAGAGGTCAGATGCATAGGAATTGAACAAAATGGGCGTTAGCCCAACTGATAAATATTGTGGCACCTGAACGACGAACCATGGTAAATCAGACAATAAAACACAATAATGTCTTATTTATTTTCATAGAAACACGCTCATTGAAATATAATAATAAAAGAAGTAACTAAATGCATTTATCCAGAAGTTAACAAACTGGACTTCATATGACTATTATATGTCGCAACTGATGTCATTATGGTGTCTCAGCGGTCCGGGCGTCAACCATTCTTTTAATCGTAAAATACACAACGCTTGATATTGCCTTCTTTTTTAAATGGCAGACAAATTGAACCAAGTTCGAATTTTAAACAAGACGTTACGCTATCTCTCAATGTTGCAGTTAAACACAAATCAGCTCGTTTTGGTCATTTTTGTTTAAATTTCAGAATTAGCTTCGACACAATGACGTACATGTGTCGGATATGGGGGTACTATCGGGCAAAAAAAAAAATAAACATTTTAGTTCTGAAAGTTGTGTTGTTTGAATTGTATAACACATCAGCCACATGTATTAAAATATTTAGATGAAACCGAGAATAATGATTTGGTCGAGAAGCTTGTTGCCATACGTATTTACCATTTTGTTTTGAACATGAAAGTGTACTCAGAATAGCTACATTGCGTAATAACGGAGACTGGCTTAATATGGGATATTAATGGCAGGGAAATAGCTAGATATTCAGACCACCATTCTACAAATCCGGTACCCGATATCTTGGATGAAAAGTAGAGATTTTGGTTTTCACTATTTCGGGTAAAAACTACAGGATAACAGACACTAAATTTCTGACAAATTCATTTGTGGAATTTAACGTTATTTTTCCAGTTTTTTGATATGATATAAAACATGTGACTTAATTTAGTGATGATTTATCAGAAATATTTACATTGTCCGATAATAACCCAACATGACCGATAATACCCCGCTGAGGTTCTTTATTTGGTTTTGGGTTGTGAAATATCATATGCTATAATACAACTGATCTTTTCACTAGAAATGACAAATATACATGAGGTTTTAACTTGAAAGTGGACTTCCAAGATTTAGAATATACTGATTTGAAACAATGATTAAATCTTTTCTGTCCAATAATTGAAGGTTATTAGATCTGTATCGAGATATATGCACTAGTTCTGCAGCGGAAATATTGGGCGGCTTTAGGGCAATATCATTCCGCAAAAGAACGAGTGCATATTTCTCGATGCAAATCTAATAATATTTTTATAACATACGCATACTACACTTATAATTATCATATAAATGATATAATTTGTTCTTCGGCCTGAGTAAACTTGAAAATAATGTCGTTAAAGAACTTTTAAACGCGACTGAATGCATGGAACTGACGTCACAAATGACGTCACGCACCCGATATCAAATTTGAACGTCACTATGGAAAAATATTGACGTTTCAGGTTCCCCTGTAACTTAACGGAGTTTACAAATGAATATGTAATAATACCGAATTTGTGTGCCAGTTACCTCGACACCATGTCTAATTAGAAAAAAAATCGAACATCACAATATAATTATCTATGACATCCACAGAGATTATATCCCCTATATATTTAATATGTTCTACATATTATTTGTTAAAATCAATAGTCGATGAATAGGAAAGAGTAAGGAACAAAATCATCGTTTTATTCCAAAAAAGCTATATCTATGTTTATATCAATAGTACCAAAGACATACATGATGTACCAAACAAAATTAGTACGATAGCAGGTGTCATGGCGACGTCTCATCAACTTTACACTATTTCAAAACTGTAAAAGTGATAAAATGATAAAATTTCTCTCGTCCATCATGCAATTCAGCAATAGTAACAAGTAATAATTCTAGCCATTTATTCATAAGTTATCTCGGTGTCTAGGGTAATTCTTCAAAACCACCAGGTACAATGCCGTGTTTCTTTGCATAAGTAGCGTAAGCCACCAGGTAAACGTACCATGCCGTGCTTCTTTGCATAAGTAGCATAACACAAAAGAAGAACGAAGGGTCTTCTACATGGTGTTATTAAAATAAAAGAAATGGTTGAACATGGCTCATTAGACGCAGTCATTCAAACAGCGCCCCGTTTGAAGAGAGTTCATTTGCTATTCAGTGAAAAGAATCATAACATTCTCGCATAACTTTATGTCTGGTGCCAGGAGAATAAGTGGTATGTCTTTTCTTCTCACTATGCTATTCACTGAAATGACAAATATTTGACTAAAGAGTATTCTGTACATTAAGGAATATCACACAAATCTCGCAAAACTCTTGGCTTTTTCAATGATAACCCGAAGAGAGCAATGGTTGAAAAAAGTGATTCGACATGTTCTAAGCAGTATTTATTTAAAGAAAACACTTATGGGAACTTGAATTAAAGTTAATAACCAGAAAGAACGGTATATCACGGCTACTAAACCCTAGCTCCAGCACCAAAAAGTGCTAATAAGGAAAACAGCTTTCGGCATTTCCGTGGTGCAGGTAACACCAGTTTCATATTGTCAGTATTTACATTCTGCCATATATTTTTATTGATAAAAATTGTTTCAAAAATCGGAGAATGTAGTGCCGTGTAAGAACACTTTTACTACAGGATGACTGTAATTTCATCAAAATAATTTTTTAAAACAAATGCGATATCAAGAGCTTTTCCCCTGATTCGCACGATTGAACATTTTGATTCGACGCCGCCCAGGCGTCGAGTATATGGGATACACTTTTATTTCGGACCCTGTAAAGATGGTAATGAATAGTTTCGGAGTGATAAACTGAACACATTGAATAGTTTGTAAAAGGATCAACGATATTGCACAATAGATTTTAGTAAATAAACAAAAAAATGGTAAAAAAAAACATAAAAAATGTATGTAATGCAACTTATTATGTGATTTAAAACAATGCTATCTGTCTTTCCTTTCCTTATTTGTAGAGCAGAACATATTTTTTTTATTTACAATTTCGTCAAAATGTTGATCCGATTTATTGATAAGGGAGGTTACTCTGTAAGTCAAGTTTTCTATTTCTATTCTTAGCATGACCTACTTACCTCATTTTCTATAAATAGAACACACCGCAGATATACCATACTGCAACGCGTGAATCGCCTGGACAAGGGAGCGTTCATGTATTTTACAATAACCTTGCAGTAAACTTCGAAGAGAATATTAAAAAATAAAAATACGGAAAAGTACAATTTGCCTGCATAAAAATTCCTTGAAAAAACGTATTTACAAACTAAATAAAGGAATCAGTAAGCATAGATATGTTGAAATGAAAGAAGTAAGTGCCGCTGTTAAGTTATTTTTAACCTTATGTCTTATTTTCTTTGTTGATAGGTACGGTGATGTAATTTCAGAATGCGCACACTTTTCAAATTCCTATTTCTATTTGTTTGTTTGTTGTTGTTTTTTTTATTTATTTATTTTTTTTTGCTTATGTGTCAAATACTCATTGTTTACATACACTGTCAACTAAGGTGTGCAATAGGCTAAAGAGCATTTGGCTGCATTTGTCAGTGACAAGTTAATACTTCTTTAAATGTGGTTAGATCGAAATATAAAAAAAAAAAAAAATATCAAACAGGGAATGTCACGCACCAAAAACGCAGCCTCCCCAAAACGAAACCCCCAGCACGCAGACGCGCGCACCACACACACACACACCCAAAGCCAACACAAGGACAAAACGAACAACACACACGCACACAAAGCCAACACATAAGACGAAACGAACAAACAAAAGAACACAGTGGGGCACCGCCTTGAAACGGTCAGTGGCAAAAACACCACTGGGGAGCTTAAACTGGTTTATGGTGCACCTAACCTCACTCTTACCCCCACCATGTTCCAAAGACATGGGACAGTGTAAATAAAAGTAATCCTCTCCAGGTGAATCTCTTACACACGTAATGGAAACAAAAAGGCATGGCATGTAAAACACAAAAATGCTCGTGTACAAATATATAAAAAAACAAACCTTAAGAACCAAAAACGTATGTACTCGATGCCTTTTCAGAAGACAGAGCAACAAGAGAAACACCCTTAAGGGCCCGACGAAACAGGCCAGAAGACAAATATCAAAACAGTTCAGTCCTGGTAGGATTTACAAACTGCTCATCATAGAGTCCCCCCCTCTTCCGTCAGACGCAATCAAAGAGGGAAGCGTAGTGTCCAACTGTAAACGGGTTGAACACTAAACATGCGGTATGTCTCAAAACAGTTGGGTCGTAACCTCTTTTAATAAAACGTTTGATAATCTTTCCAAATACATCAAATCAAAAGCCATGGGACCATAACTTATCAAAGCATCAGTGACTTAAAAATAGATTTCCTTGTTGAATTTATATGTTCATTGATCTTATATGACTAGTCAATTGCTCTGGTTGTATAATATCTTGTTACTTGCTTCTTTTTTCTTTTCTTTTCTTTACTTTAATAGATAGTGTTTTTATCTGTTCATTCCTGACAAAAAAACAAAAACATTTTCATTGAAATATTTTCTACACTTTGGCAGTGGGTTATTATGCTTGCTAAATTTCTTTTAATATTAGATTTGAATCTAGACACTGACATATTCCTAGTAACCTTACGGTTCAACGAGGACTTCAAGTTTATCGTTCTTCCAAAAAAAAATGAATTCTATCATATTCCAAAAGTATATAAGAAAGATTCATGCTTTGTGAATAGGGGCAATGTAGAGATTATTCATGTTATATCATTCTTTTCTTGGACAAAAGTTTTGGTTGTTTTGGCAACGGAAACAGTAAATTGCTGTGTATAATCTGCATTCTGAAATCTATAATGTAGGTGACTAAGGTCCATGAAACTTCATCAGTAAATAGAAAACACTCATTACATTACATGATAATAAAAATAATGGTTTCTTTGAAATAATTATCTTTCAACATTTCCTCATTTCCCAACAAACTGCATTTCTGTGGAACTTCATACACACGCTCCTGCATATAAGAATTGTTCACAGGTGCTGACCTTAGTTAGTGAAATAATTACTTTAATTTTGTATGTAAAGGGACCACCTACTCGCAATGTTAATGTCATTGCAGGTAGAGGATTTGTATTGCATGGTAAAACTTTTCTATCATGTTTATTCTTCATGTTTTAAACAGTTTATAACATAATTATATTGTTTTATGTGCTAATGTTGATAACTTGTAGCCAGTCAGACTAATAAAGTAATGATTAGGTGATTTCTCATACTGCAATAAATGTATTTCAGGCACAACACTTGGCGGCGTATTTGATGCTTGCATCAATGAATTTCCTTGTATCTGTCTGTATTCCAGCTGTATTTCGAGGCATAGACACATAATAAGAACATTATCGTGCATGCAAATGGTCTAAATATGTATGATACCTACACTGGCAAACATTGGAATAAATGAAATCGCCCTAAAAAGAAATATGCCAGAATTTATCTTAAGTGGTGGCGCTACTGCATCAGTGATGGTGCTAGACAGTAGTGGTGGCGCTGTGGTGTATACTTTGCGTTTTCTGTTTTTTCTGTGGCGACCAACTGACACGTCCACACTGTTTTAGATCTGAACAAATTGAACGATGTTATTTCATATAAAACTCACAAATTTCCTATCAAAGTAAATAAGACAGAAAAGACAACAGCTCACAGCTAAACATTCAGAAATAATAGTTCTAAACAAATGATATTGCCTATTGCCATTTTTTTTCCGAGAAATGTATCATTATACATACCTAACCTACCGAACTCCATTGAATGATTTTCTTACATCTAGAAACAGCATGCATGCAACATCATCATTAACTTTTTTAATTTTCAAGGCCACAACTTGACTTAATTCAGAAATGATAAAAATTCAATTTTTGCATTTTCAAATATTTCTAGAACATCTTTTGATACTTCTGAAATGGTTTCAGAAACCAAAGGAATCAATCAACTTATCTGCCTAATAAATGACAGTCTTCATGCTCACCAAACAGATGTCACATCCCTCCAATTCGCTAACATTTTCAAGTAATTCTCCATATTCATTGTCATCATTAGAGTCGTCTCATATTTTAAAGTTTTTTCTTGATTTGAAAAGGAATGACTAGTCAAAAGTTGTGTTTTATTTGGAAGGTGATTTCAGTTTTATGACCTATTTTGACCGGTTAACAAATTAAACCTTTTTTAAATGAAGACATGTTTATGGAGTCTGTTTTCTTGTTATAGAACTTGACTTCTGAGGGATACTTGCGATTATTTGAAATAATCCTTTCAGAGAATAAGGCTTGGCAAGATATTGTTTTTCTCTTAAGTTGTTAGGAGAAGTCCACTTTTCATTTTTCGCTCGAAACTCCCCATCTGCAATGGACAAACAGTCTCTGAATGATACTTGAATATATTGAAGTTTTATAATGTGATTAAGAAATTAGTCATTCACAAATTGCTCACACACATACTTCTCTTAATTCTAAATGACTTTTAAGACACTAGAATAAAAAGCGAAATGACTATCCCTGGAATCATACCACATTTCTCCGGAATAAAACAAATTATATGTAGTCACATGTTTTACTGTGCTTCACAGCGCCACCCCTACTGCATAGCGTAGCCATCACTGATTCGATAGCGTTACCACTTTTAAAAAGTGCTGGTGTATGGATTTCAATAATACTATTGTATGTCTATGTCTATCATGCACATTTAGACCATTTGCATGAGCAATAATGTTCATATAGTGTGTCCATGCATCGAAATTAAGCTGGAATACGTATTTGTCAACATTTACAAACGTCTTAATCAGGAGAAAAACTCTTGACACCACAATTTACATAATATTGTAAAGAAGTTACAATTAACCTGTAGTAAAAATGTCCTTACATGGTCTCCGATTTTTGAAACATGTTTTGTCAATGAAAATATAATGTAAAGTGTAAAGTTTACTAACCCGTTTACATTTTCAAACCAGCGATAGCTGCCTCATGGAAATGCCGACAACTCCTTTACTTATCACCACATTTTGCAGGTGGTGGAGCAAGGGTTAGTAGTCGTGTATATGTGAATGTGTATAATAAAGGTTTTTAGAAATTTACCTCAAATCTAGAGAATATTTTTCAAAAGTATTGAGCTTGTCTAAACACATAAATTAACTGAATATGTAGAGCTACATTCATAATTACATGTCATGCAGTAACAGATGATCGTTTTTTAGTACACATTAATTTTGTATTTAGCTTCACATGTATTAACTATGTACTATCTTAAACTTAACGAATGCATATTAACATTCAAATATGAAATTTTGGTCTATTCGGATACCTTAATTACCTTGTAACAATTGAATTTGTTTCTGTTTTCTATGGTTTCCTTGGTATAAATATGATATTGTGTTACAAGTTATTCCTTATATGTCTTCCTTTTCTTGTTAAAAGAAGCCCTTCTGCTACTTTATGGGTGATGCTTAATATATTTTTTAAAAATATGATGTACATTTGGAGTCCTGCACCTTAAAAATACACTTTTGCCTTATTTTTATAAAATGATGATTTGAAAACATAACTTATTTCAAACAAAAAAATGGCATGAAAGAATCAAGAAGTTATACGACGTGAAAAACAAATTATGCGGACAAGCTCATTAGAGACAGACTGGAGATAAAATCTCGAATCATATATTTAGATGCCATTTGGTGTAATTTCTCGTACGTTGAGCTGTTCTGATTAATGGGGGCTGCTTCTGGTTTTCAGTACAGAAGATTTAATTTAATGTGTTTTAAATTTGCACCTTTCAGCCACTTGCTCTTCGACAATTAGTTTTCAAACGTTTCAGTCATGCGTTATGTATTTCTATCTACGGTCTGTTTAATTGAAAGATGGCAGAAAAGGTTTAGGGCGCCAATGTATCGATTGATACGTGTAAGCTAGACCCAAGTTTCAGTAGAAAAAATATGTATGTTTCTCCATTTGTATGGAATTAGTGTAATATCATGTGAATTTTGCATATTTTACTGAATATCATGAGATCGCTAAATAGTGCTGCTTTCTTGCCTAATATATGAAACTCACATGCCTGTGATTGACTCTTTAACATTGTATTTTGCACAAAGCGTGTCTCCTCTTAGGCAAGAATGGATTTGTAGTTCGCTGGAGTTACCTTCCTTTAATATTGAACACCATTTGTATATAATTGAGTTACCTCCCATTTACACTGATCGTCATTTGATTCCAATATTGGCATAACATCTTGCGCGCATCTCCCGACTGCGGTAAACTATCGATCGAGGTAATATAGGCCTATAACGATTTGGATAAAACAAGAGCAATGAAAAGTACAAATAAAAGTTGGTATTTCTTTTTTTATTATAGTGTCGTCATAGCCCTTTTTACTACTTCGATATATAATCATTACAAACGTGCCTATGTATATTTTTTTCATTCTGCAATAAAGATACATGAAAAGAAATCAGCAGACTGTTGATTCTTTATACTATGCAATAATGTCCTGCAAGGATGATCATTTGAAATTTCTTCACACAAAAAAGTTATTGTTTTGTTTTACCCAAATTGGAGGTAATTTACCACGATTAGGAGAAGTGCACAGCCTGCTTAAGTAGGAAACTATTGACATTTGACCAATGGTCACCGTTACCAAGACTGAATAACACGGTAATCTGTTTTCCCTTTTATTTTCTGTTTCTAAACAATTACTGTTTTGCTGAATTATAGATTCCTATGTTGAAATATGCATTTTATTTTGCAGTGTATGTTTGTAGGCTGGAGACGACTCCTAAACCAGTTATAACAGCCAGATCGAGAAAGGTATCTGAAATAAACAAAAATAAAACATTTTCAATAAATTTACATATTTTAATATAGATCCTAAGAAACACATGCTAGTTACACAATATGCAGGTTAGTGTGTTACTGCTCTATCAAAATGTTCTTGTTTATATTTTGGTCTGTAGGCTTTACTATAATGCGCACTTTGGGAAGAAAAATACAATATTTTGAAAATACATTTGTATGCGTTATTAGGTTTTATCAATTTATATCTCTAGATTTCTGAAAGTTCAAAGATATAACATTTCCGGTTAAACATCCCCGTAATAAACATTGCTTTTAGAAGAATTATTTTGTTTCAGTTAATTTAAGTACAGTGTATGTCCATTTTCGTTGGCACTTATACAGATTTCATCAACTTGTCTTGGCACTTTACCATTACAAAGTTCCTCAAACACGTTATCTTAGATGGAAGGCTTTCCTCGCATTTTCATAAAACAGAATAAACAATATTTATGCACATTTAATATGAAGTGGTACTGAAAATGTAAATTAACATGAAATACCTTTTTTCATGTTACTGAATGTTCTCATGTTAAAAATACTCTGTAAAAATACGATAGTGTTTCAATATTGTTCCAACAATCAACACCGAGTTTTCGAAGAACGAGAATCTCGTTTAAATTCATTCTGTTCATAAACGCTCATGTGCGCAGATGCGGAAGCAGACATTTTTTGTTTAAAAAAAGATCATTATTTCGATTTTACACGAAAGTATCATACATTACTTCATGTGTAATTTTCAAAATACTGTATCTTTCTCCGGAAAATGCGCATTGTGTAACAACTTACAGATCCGACAGCATCTACATTTTGATATAGCAGGAACACATTAACTTGCATACTGTGTGACTAGATGCGAGTGTACATTGTACGAAATGACTGATGATATAGGTGCCTTTGTTAAATAAAAGTTCGACCCAGTTGTATCAGATCAACAAGGGGGACAACAACATTTTATTACATTTTTCAGTTTCGATAGAGACTTTCTCTGCTCACAGAAACAGGGGAAGCTTTAGTTGCGGGATCATATGGCGTCCGTCGTCCGTTCGTCCCGTCCGTTCGTCCATCTGTTGACACTTCTTTTTAATGAATTCTTCGCATAAGAATTAATTGCACCACAATTTAATGTAACTGGACTCTTAAATGAGCCGTGCCATGGGAAAACCAACATAGTGGGTTTGCGACCAGCATGGATCCAGACCAGCCTGCGCATCCGCGCAGTCTGGTCAGGCTCCATGCTGTTCGCTAACAGTTTCTCCAATTCCAGTAGGCTTTAAAAGCGAACAGCATGGAGCCTGGCCAGACTGCGCGGATGCGCAGGCTGGTCTGGATCCATGCTGGTCGCATACCCACTATGTTGGTTTTCCCATGGCACGGCTCAAATGAACTTCGCATGTTTAGATGGAAAATTAAACTTCTCATATCAGTAATTTTATTCATTTCTTATTTGATTAGGTTTATCGAAAACCTGACTTCAGTATTTTGTTTTCGTAGGAATGAATACACCCAAGTTTCCTGACATTGATATTTTCATGCTGTATCAAATGAAGGATAGATGATGAAAGAACAGTGGTAAGTAAAAAAATTTGTATGACCATTAAAATTGATATAAGCAGACGGAGCGTATGCTACGCGCACGATACAACGATATATAGCGTTCCGTGTGATCGGCATAAACGGCAGGTTTAAATCTGCAGTCGTGTTTTGCCCCTACTCTTCCAAGTCAGTGCCCTACTGTATGTCTGTATGTTTTACTTACACAACGGCAGGTTTAAATCTGTAGTCGTGTTTTCTCCTACTCTTCCAAGGCGGTGCCCTACTGTTTTGACCATGTCTGTATGTCATGTACCTAGCAGCTTTAAATCTGCAGTCATGTTTTGCCTCTACACTTCCAAGGCGGTGCCCTACTGTTTTGACCATGTCTGTATGTCATGTACCTAGCAGCTTTAAATCTGCAGTCATGTTTTGCCTCTACACTTCCAAGGCGGTGCCCTACTGTTTTGACCATGTCTGTATGTCATGTACCTAGCAGCTTTAAATCTGCAGTCATGTTTTGCCTCTACACTTCCAAGGCGGTGCCCTACTGTTTTGACAATGTCTGTATGTTTTACTTACACATCCATGGTACACAGCAGGTTTAAATCTGCAGTCGTGTTTTGTCCCTGTTCTTCCAGTCCGTTGCCCTACTGCTTTGACAATGTCTGTATGTTTTACTTACACATTCATGGTACCTAGCATGTTCAAATCTGCAGTCGTGTTTTGCCCCTTCTTCTATTGTGGTGCCCTACTGTTTTCACCATGACTGTATGTTTTACTTACACATCATGGTTCACAGCAGGTAATTCTGCAGCCGTGTTTTGCCCCAACTCTCCCAAGGCGGTGCCCTACTCTGTTCCTTTACATGTTGTTTTGTCCATGTTGTCTTTATGTTTTACTTGTACAGCCATGGTACACTGCTATAGGGTTCCGTTTCTTGGACAATGCTGCTTTGTTTGCTCCTGTAGTCTTGCGCTTGCTTTTATATTCTTACAGAGCACACAGGTCATGAAAGAATGGAGAGACGTCGAAAATCAATGGAATATGTAAAGTAGTAATTTTATAATGAAGTTCTGTCTGAAGGTCTGAGACAAAATGATTGAAAGGCTTATTATTAAAGTAATTCAGTTTACTGTATTGAAATACTCGTCTCGGAAAATTGCCATGGTTTGCCAAGCGGCATGAATGAACCTAAGCATCAATTACAAATTGGCGGAAATGAAATTATGCCAATCACTTAAATATACCGGAAAGATGTTGTCATGACAAATAGATACATTTACTTACTTATTTTGTATTTTATAACGCTTTATGATATTTTATGCGCTAAAAGTTTCAATGGTCTCAATATTTTTTAATATTATTTGGAAAGTATTAATTTTTGGATGTTTCAAAAGGTGTCTGAAATCTAAGCAGATGAAACAGAACTGATGATTTTCCTTATGGCAACGTCATTAAAGAGAATATAATGGCTTATCGAGGATAATAGGTATTACCGACTCCCTATACCCAAAAGGATTAGGGAGTATTCCTTGTCCGAGGGAACCGTGACAACCCTCAGCTACAAAAAATCAACTTTATATAAAACATGTGACACGCTCGTTTCCCCAAAGCATGGAATATTGTATAAATTGCAGTCGCAGTTGTATTTAGGAGGTTACTCGCAGCTGTAAGCCTCTTTCAAAAATTGATGATGATGAGTAGACATTGACCTATATCTTCTTTAAATGGTCGAAGGTAAGTGGTAAAGGCTATTTTGCTCATCGTGACTACCAATCCGTTCGTCCGTCTATCCGAATATTTTGTCGTGCATGTCTCAAAAAGTGTTTTACCTAGTGTCATCAAATACCACAGGATTGTTATTCAGAATGTGAAGTTGTGCACATGGTGTTTTAATTGGGATTTCACACAGCTAGACCAGAGTTAAGGCCCCAGACTTAGTGAAAAGTAAATGTTTGTGTTGCAGATATCTTAAAAATATTTCACCTATAGGCATGAAACCATGTTTGAACATTATTTAGCATACGAATTTATGCATCTGAGAGTTGTTAGAGTCACAATACATTAAAGGATTGTTATTTAGCATCTGACGTTGTGCACAAGATGTTCTGGTTTGGATTTAACTTTCGCCAGACCAGAGTTATGGTCGTTGACTTAGTGAAAAGTATACATCAAGTGCTTAAAGTTGTGGTACATATATAAATTATATATTATACCAGATTTATATAGCGCCCTTTTCATGGTAAACATGTTCAAATGCGCGCAAAGGCAGCCATTTAGGGCGCCAAATTCATCCTGTACTAGTACAGACACAGATCGATCTGATAGAGTGAGACAAAGACCTCAGAACAGAGAGAGAGAAATCCTTTTAGATACAGGCCTGTCCGGCTAACTTAGCCTAGCTCTTTGCGAATAAACAGTCTGGTTCTTTAACGTGCCCGGTGTATAGCACCGATACACGCGAAGCCGTCTTTCCAGGGAAGGACCAGTACTGGCCCTTTAGGTAGGTGGGAGACACTCAAGAAATCTCAGAAATTTCCATATATCTTAAATATATTTCATCTAGAATCATGAAACCTTGTACAGTGACAAGAAGTTGGGGCAGCACCGTCCTATGGATACATGTCTAGATTTTCATGTTGTATTTATTTATTTATCATACCCCCACAGAAAGAGCTTTGGTGCTTTGGGATCATTTTATCCAGGCACAATTTAGGTCATATGGAGACTTTTACATCTTTGATAGTGGTGGAAAACCCAAGGTGCCCCTCCAGGGATGTTGTAAGCATTGGCGGTGCACTAGGTAGAACCACCGACATTCCGTTAGCCGGCTAAAGAATTCTTCAACCAAGCGAGGTTTCGAACCATCATTGTTGAGGGGTAAGTGATTAGAAGTCAGTGACCTTAACCACTCAGCCACGGAAACTCCTTTTCACACGCTAAAATTTAAATCTTTTGAAGGGAATTTAATACAGCTTGATTAAATGACAAATGACAATGGGAGGAAGCGTAAGTTCAAGGCACAAAATTATCTTGGATAATTTTAGATTGTCTCCCTTTTTGTACATGTGTTATTAAATAAAGTAAAATTTGAAACAGTTACTTAAATCCTTTGAAGAGGACAATTTCATGTATAAAAAATTAATACAATGATGGAAATGTAGGGCACAAGAACTATAACTCTATCAGAAATAATTTCAGAATTACATCCCTTTCTATTCACAACTTTCAGGAATTTTATGTATTGCATTGAAACCACCAGTTCTAATTGACAAAAGCATTTTTTTACAAGCCTTTGGTAAAGGAATGAATCAACTTTCGTCTGTTGTATCAAATGAAAGCAAAGACAAAATAAAGAACGATATACTGAGAGAAAAAAAAGAATAGATTTGATAGAAAACATACAAAGGGTAAGTAAACAGAATCCGTACTAGCTATAAAATGTACTCTGCAACAACATTGTTTTTCTTCTTAAGTACATGCTGATGGTATAATTATGTTATTTCAAAGAACTCGTAGAACCCGTTGTGTAGTAACAGTGACTTCTTACACTTTACGTGATAATGTTTGACTTCATATTGTTCCTCAATTCAACATGTATATTTACAGTGAAGGATTTCTAAACTCTGTACTAATATCTTTCAGTTTATTAAAGATACCTTCTAAAGTAAAAAAACCTTGCTTCCACCAATAGAGACATTTTACATGAATCATAAAGTACGTTCGTTTTTATCAAATATAAGAAATATAAACAAAACTCCGGTCAAAGAATCAAACAACAATTTCGACAAATGAGAAAATAGCATCCAATAAATTCTTAACCACGATTTATATACTTGATCAAACAGTTTAACATTCGCTGTAGATATATTCGCAACGTATCAAGGTATAGTCGCATCATTTGTTGACTCTCATGCATATCACCCAACCTCAAAAAAATAAAACTAATATTACTACTTTATTAATTCTGCTTTTAGGAATTAACAAAGAATGATCTCGAACCCTGATGATGTAGGACAGGGAAATCAGATAGGTAATATAACTTAGTAAAATTTGTACCTACTGAGACCAAAATCTGGTAGGATTCCATTGACGTCTTGTAAAATGTTTCTACATAATTATGTAAATATACGTGTTTAGTGTACTGATATATATCTCGCCCTAGTTAAAGTGACTTATTTGAAATACATTTTCATTGAACTTACTGTTGAAACACACTAAAAAGCTAAGTAAGCTAGATTTGCGAAACTTTATTTCAGGCCATCTTGGCATGTACTATTTGTTAAATTCTTATCAAATGGTCAAAATAGAAACAAAACATAAACGTGTAATAGATAGTTGCCTGCTTTAATTCTTGAAAGATATGTTTTGACTTCCATTTCTTAAGATGCTGCAGAAATTCGTAAGATGTAACGTGAAAAAGAAATCCCAAAGCGGATAGAGACTTTTATAAATGTATCAGTCAATTTTAAATGTTACACTCAGTTAATGATGTCAGAAAAAATGCATAGCTTAGACATACTTCTATACATTTCGATATGTACAATTTAAGTGAAATTGTCTACACATATGGTATTATTTCGCTATTTGTATGCACATTTGCACATTATACGGACTCTATATTTTGAGCGACGTGTCTTGTATGTGTACTCTAATGATTCATCATAAAATTACGCTCTCAGGCTTCGGAGGTAACATTATAAATAGAACTAGTACGTCTTAAAATATTTAGCACGAGTGCTGCCGAAAATTCTGAAACATTGTGTTCATCACACGGAAGAAACCATACTGTTATTACAGTGAAAAATGATGAGAGCACAAATGTTAAAAGCAAGTGCTAAAGCAACGTCAAGCCTTCTTGATAAGAAAATTTAAGGCTATGCTTGCAAAGGATGTCTTTGTACCTAACACTTCACAGTCTGGCACTACCATCCTTCATTTTTAAGCCGACATGGGCATAAACAATGGATACAAGACATAATGCAATTTATTAAGATCCCATTTAGCAGTAAGAGTGTGACCTGAACGAAAGTTGATATATGTTTCACACCATTACGCAGCAGTTTTTGGGCGAATGCGTTCAAATTTCAAAAAGCCAGAGTGTATTATGATTAATGAGGCAAGAATCGTTTTCCACTCTCCAGATATAGTGCAAGATATAGCTTAAGATAAATTTAGCTTCTTAGTTTTTATATCGTTGTGATATATATCATGCTTATTCGAATATATCAATTAAATAGAAGCAACGGTAAAATAAGATGGGCGTACCAACTTAAGGACTTAATTTACGGTAATCACTCCCCAGATCAATATGTAAAGATGGCTTTTGTTGTTGCTATATCCGAACCATTTGAAAATCTACTACTACATAAGTAATAACATTACATAAAATCGAAATGTCTAAATGTTCTATTTTTCTTATAGATCACAGTGTTAAGATATTCTTGAGGGGGTGATATCTCTGATCGTATTCATGCCTTTGTTGTTACACCTTAATAAAAATACGGTACAGTATTACCACTCAAATCAGTTTGTTACCAAATAGTTATTAATAGAATAATGAAGTTATATAATATAATAATAGCCATTTTTAAAATATATCATTTTGAAATATTTTCTTGCAATTTCACATCAAAAAAGAGCGTTTGATAGTTTTCACCGAGTGAAAAGCATGAAATATTTTCTGCTGCAAAAGAAAGTTTGATGTGAAGTTTCCTCTAACATATTCCATTTCAGATCGACTATTCAAAGGATAAGGAGGGCTATTGTCATCAGGTTGACGTCGGCGTCGGCATTTCTTTCAGGCAAGCTTTACAGTTTCTCTCTATCTCCTTCATAACTGCAACTATTTACATAAAACTTCACATAAGGGTTTGTATTGGTGCGGGGCAGACATTTATCCGTTTAGGTCATGATGTATTAAATGTCAAACTCACAGGGGCCAGAAATTGTAAAAGTGTTGGTTGAAGTTGTATGGTAGCCTCCTAAATTTTACTTTATTTTCATAACAACTGCTCCTACAATCATGAAACGTTACAAAAGAATTTATCATAGTAGGGGACAGGCCTATTTTAGTTTAGGTAAGGTAGCCCTTAGGCGGCCAAAGCCGTGGGGAATAGAATTTGTGATAAAATTTCTTTAAGTTTTATGACATGCTTCTTACATTCGCTGTACCTTCTTAAACTAGCTTATATTATCTTATAATGATTCTTCGTGTCCTTAATCCACAAAGTTCCCCCCGCTCCCTCGCCCGCTATTTCATTGCACCATTTCCCCACGAAAACACTTGTTTCCTTAGTAACTCTCTTAGGCAGCCACATACAAACTTTAACTCTCACTTGTGACATCCCCCTCTACTCATTACCCCCACTCCCGTTTCTGAAAATGTCGAGTTCTTACGGTTTTGTCAGTATCTTAGAACGCCCAATCCCATCCACGTTAATGCATTTTTTTCAGTTTTCTTCTTATCTTTTCCTTGTCTGTATACGCCTTTTCTAGCATTGAGTTAGTTTTTAATTTTAAATTTGCAAGTTTCCGTTTATGTTTTTTTTAATCTTAGTACTCCTCCATCCCCAGTTTCCATTTCTCTTGTCAAGTATTTTCAAAAAGTCGAATGCGCCGTCATTTTATAAAATCGTATAGTTTTTGTATAAAGTTTTTACCGCATTGTCATAAATTTTAGTTGGATGTGTTAGTTTGGAAAAATAACCAAAATAATCAAAGAACATAAAGCCAGTTTTTAGTCGGTATATAAATTGTTTTTTTTTTAAATATCGTAGGTTTTCACAACAATCGCATGTAGTTGCTTTGACCTCACGTACCATTGTTGAACAGCGCCGGCTAGGTTCAGTTCATTTACTGACTGAAAAGAAACTCTTGTTTGCAATGTTTTATTAATAATTCCAAAACAGCTAAATTCAGTCTATTTTACATGGTACTTCTACTACTTTTCTGCACAGACTTCAGTTGTATTTTGCAGCCCAGCCAAACAAAGTGCTGGGGCTGCATACATGTTTAGATTTCACTATGTCCGTTCGTTTGAGTTCCGCCACATCCGGCATGAAAAGATTTCCTTGGATATCGCTGAAACAGATGCTCATAACAGCATTTATGAACTAGGACAGCTTTACATACCAGTTCTCATAATTCCGACAAAATAATTTCTCTGTTTTTTTCCTTTGGAAAATGTCCCAAAACTGAGGTTCCTTTCGATGTTTCAAAAGCTGACGCATGCATTGAATCAAAACTTCACAAATGTCTTTAGGATCATAATGCAAGTTCATACTGCGTTAATTTTATCTAAAAGTTATTTCTCTTTCTTGTCCTTAAAGCCCTCAAATTTGAACATAGAAATTTGGCAGCATTTATGCTTTTATCGAATATTTCAGAAACCACACAAATTCGGTTGGAATGGACTTTTGAAAACAGAAATACTTGCATAGAACTTGAAAATATTTGGCAAAACTTGTGGAATTGTCAGGGAATTTTGCAAAAATTGGAGAAAACAAAAATCATGGCTACTTGTAGTTTCTCTTCCTGTTATTAATAAAAACAACTTTATATCTTCCTTGACAATAAAAACTAATTCACGTTACATATTAAAAGCTTTAATTAATGATTGTGACCATATGTACTGTATATAAGCTAAAGAGGCCGCAAATATCTGAGAGGAAAAAAAAACACATTTCGGTCGTGGAAAATCAAGAAATTATCTTACATGTACTTTTACTCTTACATTTCTGTCAACCTCATAATGACCAATATTTTCATACAAAATTGTTTACCTTTTGTATATTTTCACATTTCTTAACATTTGAGAATGTAGCATATAATCAAGAGGGGAATTAAATTGTAGATGTCAATTAGAGGCAGTGAAAAGTACTGTAATCTACTCAGCCTAAGCATTCACCTTTTGGACCTAACAGTTTTTCAACAGTTTTAAGTCCACTGGAATTCTAAAAAAATACTCAGTGAAAAGTGACAATTGACAGAAAAAGAAAGGGTAAAAAACTCATTCATGAATATTTATGGAATAATCTCCCAGACTGAAATGAAACCGTATCAAAAATGCTGTCAATGGGCGTATGCCTTATATTAAGTACTTGTTTTCTTTAAATGATGCCTATGTATCATTGACTCTTTCGGATGTTTTTACTTTCTTCTTTAAATTACGAAAGATTGTTGCTCTAAAATGCAATTTAAATTGCAGTACCCCTTTAAATAAGATACTCTTCTTTACTATTATACTTATGTAAAATCATTTCAGAATACTAGTAAATTTTTGAGGATGTGAAAGGTTTTTATTGATTTTAACGAGTATGTGACATACAAGAGTGGAAATGAAAACAGCTAACGTGTTCCAAAAGTATAAAATATGACTGGCCTAGTTTTTTTTTTTTGTTTTTTTTTTACTTCTTAATATACCATATAGAAATTATCTAACAAAGTCATTGTTTCTATTCAATTTTTCGTTATACATTCTATTTGAGAAGCAATCATCTACAAATGCTTCATGTATTTCTGTTGTTGTTTGTACATATTGTAACTTTAAAAATATAGAACAGTGTTGGTATCTAACAACTGTATCTTTGCGAAATAATCGTCAGTGTGCACTCACATATTTCTTTTGCCAAGCAACAACAAATATTTCGCTAATCGCATGATTATATTTGTCTCACAAAGCAAGTCATGTGCTCTCCTGAAATGTCAATTTTAATCACCTCCTACATTTAAACAATTGTGTTATATCCATATTTTCAATGTTAATATCATTTTATGGGCCGTTTTATGTAAGTTATACACTTCTTTAGTGGAGTTTATACATGTCTACACTATTCTGTATGAGTTTTTTTCTGGTAGTCTGGTGTATCTGAAACCATACCAGATGTCACGTACAAAACGAGCAATTTAAATACCTCATAGATCAAGCCAGATCGCTATGAAGAACAGAGAAAAATAGAATAACATCGCAATTAATCCCCCCTATCGCTCTGACCTCCTGAATTTCTTTATGAATCTGCACGGTTAGATAGCAAAACTATTACAATCTACGAGGGGAAAACTGGTCTGATTTATTATTTTTTAAAGTAACTGCGATACATTTATTTTGTTGATTGTTTGTGAATGAATTATATCGGCGGCACCAGAGGCCTATTAAGCGGATGGGGCGGCCATTTTCTTGATTTATGACAAGTTTTTCTTCCTTATATCTGGGAAACTTGCCTGATACAGAATCAGAAACAAGTGTGAACGCAAACACCGATTGTTGTTTTATTTCATTTCATGTTTTTAACTTGAGTTAAATTTCTGTTGGAGTTACTTTTTTTTATAAAGTACACATGTTGGCAAAGCACCTTAAAACTAACATTATTTCTGTGCTTAAAATGGCTTTTTCGTCAGTGACCCTTACATTTTCTTTTTTATGCTTATGTGTAAACATTCGTGCGACTGTGTTTTAACATCATAGCCTAGGATACAAAGTTACATAATTGTGGTTGTGTAAAATGGCAACAATGACGTCATATATAACACGAATTTTCCAGCCGCCTTGATGTTTGCGTTATTGTGGTTTGTATTTTTCAAACTTTTTTAAATAAAAGGTAGAAATTAGTCATGTTTGTAAATTCGTTGATATAATGTTGTTTACTTGTTAAAATGCGTCTTTACTTTATCCATTTCACAAAAAATGCATATTCATGTCTGAAATTGGAATTGTTGTCATACGTCATGGTTATGCATGACTTAAATGAATGTCGTCATTCCTTTCTGAAATGTAGGACATTACTAGTTAGATAGGTACGCATGTTTTCAGTGTCCTATAAGTACGTGTAACTGTGTGAAAAAAAACAGAATATGTCTATTATTTTCATATACATAAAGATTAGGACAAATTGCATGAGAACATTATTTTTTTTTTAAAATGATTCTTAACTCAACTTCATCATGCAGGCACATGTATACATTATGATTATTTAGTTTTATTCAGACATACTGAGATTTTATTATTTCTACTTCAAAAGCAATGCACATTTTTATATCATGTAAGTGAAGAAATTTTAATACTTTGAGGTCCGTTGACGTTTTTAAATAATTTCATCATTTTCTTAGAAGGCGGGATGCAACATCCTCCGCATTCGAAATAATTATTTATGAATTATCAAAATAATAAATAGCCTTGCTGTGAAACTTCAGACGCTGATAAATTGCTTGCATTTTGAAAACGAATCCCAAAAGTGTCCGACTTTTTGTTCGGCTTTATCGAGATCAGGGGTTAGAACTTGATAAATGTATTCTTAGCCTTGGAAAACAGATGGAGTAGAGAATTAGCGTCGGAAAAGCATTAATTTTACTTAGTTTTGTTGCGAGCGACATATCTTTTCTTGATCAGTTGCCCATGGGAGTCTTTTCTTGCCTTGGTCGTTAGAGAGCTCAATTCTTTTAAGACAACTGACTCTTCCCCAAGGCTGCAATTTCGATAGGGACCAGTCGTTATTATTGATTGCGGTTCATTTTTCATATCATTTGGCTTATAATAGGCGTTGGCCCCTACGTCTTAAATGTATAATTACACTGTTCAGATTTTACCGATACAATATAGGAATGTGTGAATAATATTCTAATTGTATTTATCGAATTTCAAACGAAAACAATTTAAAGATATCCTGTTTCCATAAAAAGGGTTTTGGATTGTTCGTTGAAAATAGATTGTATGTCGATATAATGACTTGCACGCGTGTCCAATAATTGAAAATATGTTTGATAAATTGAACGTCCGAGTCTAATTGAACGCAGAAGTATGTTCTCTAGTAAATGCTTTAGAAGTCGTTTATGAATTGCTGAATTAAACTTATCAATGTAAATGTCGTTCACTTGGTTTGAATTTTTGGAACTGTCGCGTTTGTTCGGTTTGAACAGTCGCTTCCGTTGTTGTACACCAAGGTTATAATGTTATATTCTGCTTTAATAAGAAGTTTTAAAACAGAAATTCAGATGAATAGTTCAAGTTATATGGATGAAAATACCAACATTATCTTTCATTGAACAAGGTTAATGTCAGTTTTGGTTTATCTCCTAAAATATCTTCAAAAGTTAATAACATTCCTCATTTTATAATTGCAAACGGTCACATTACATATTTGTGGAAAATGTCAAAATTGCAAGCTATCTAAGTGTCATATCCAGGAGTGTAAAAATGACATTATGCCAACATTTATATTTGATATCCTGGCAATAGCTTCTTGTTCGAATAGGTTTCATATTTTTGAAGAATCGTACTCTTTGTATAGTTTGCAGATAAAAATAGTATGATATTTGGTATTTGTTAAAATGTCAACTGGGAGAAAGCCATGTCCTTTTGGAATTTATTTTATGAGTTCTCGTCAAGATATGTTTCCCGTCCTACAATTTGCGTGTTGTTCTACGTTTTTTTTTCTCTCTCTCTTTTTTCTTTTCTCTCATTATGAAAGACTGTAAAACTGTCTAAATTAAACAATCATATTTGGTCATTCATGTTTAAATCCTTACGGTTGATATTTTCAAATTGACAGTTAAAATATTAAACATGATTTTTATAGACGTTATCACAATTTAGCCCAATTAAACCAAACAGTTGTAGATCTGTCAAGCTAAAAAAAATGTCCGTCGTAAGTCCCACCTGTATAATGAGAACAAAAAATCAGAACATAAATAACATCACCTCACATGGTCTTGGATTACCACTGACACACTTACAAATAAAAAACACCCAAAATTTGCTACAGTGTATGCTAAAATTATGTTTACTTCTGTAATTATTTTTAGCTTTATAATACGAATCTGGGTCAATAATGACTTGCCTTTCTGTCGGAGTCTGTATAGGTTTAACAAATATTCTTTGGAAATTGCTTGCTATATGTGCTGCAAAATAAAACATTTAAAGGAAACAATTGTTTCAACGTCATTCTTATTATCTAAGTTTTTACAAATTAATGTCATGTCCCTGCTTGTAAAAGTTGCTTTTATGACACTTAAAGATTAAGATTTATAATTTATATCCTTAAAATGTGGTCACATTTATACTTAGTACATAACAAATCAAAAGTTTAAAAACATTGACTCCTAAACTACAATTAAAGATTTATAAGAAAGTTGAAAGAATGTAAGCTCCTCTCCAAAATATGAATAATAATTCTCTTCTTCGGTAATGTACGACAAAAACATGCTATCGTATTTTTAGGTTTTAAAACAAGGTTTAGAGTCGGAAAAACAACAGAATTGTATGTTGCTGTACTTTGATTTAGCCGACAGTTTGACGCACTATTAACACATTTATTTATTTTTAAAAAATATGATAAACTATAAAATAATCTTCGGGACATTTTCGTTTTTATTGTGATATTCTGTAAGACTCTTCCAAATGGAAGACAAAAGTTATATTCCTTGTCTAATTTACTAACTCAGTACAATTACTTCAATTTAATGAACTTGAACACGGGTAATTTAGTTTAGTTAAATATAAAATACGTTAAGTTGCAATATTTAAGTAAATTCGGTAAATTAAATATTTCATTAAAATCCATGTCAAAGGTAGGCTCCACAATACGTTGGAGCTCTGCTCAAATTTCATTTGTTTCACAGAAAGATGCTACCATTTAGTAAATCTAAAAATATCATTTATATTGAAAAGACCTAGCGATTGTCTCGTTCTTGAAAGTACAAGAATCAACGAAAGAAAAGAACACATACTTTTAAGTTTAAAGTACCTATAAATAACAAATAGCTTCCTATTGCTAAATGCTGTTATACTGTTTCAGTGGAAGTGTTTCTGATAATTAAAACTGATTTTCAACATTTCTTTTTTTAAAGAAATTTTTATTTATCTTAAGTCAGATGAATGCAGCACTATTAAATCATTTTGATATCTTAAAGACATTGTATCCATCCAGTCCGTCTGATGCATTACCTTATAAACTTCGCTTATACATCATTTGTTCATTAAAATTATTGCAGTAATGCTCAACACAATTTCAAGTGTTAGTTCCATAAAAATCTAGGTCAGTAGGTCATAGTAAAAGAAATCTGAATAAATGCTCTTATTCCACTACGAATATTCATGGAGCAGTTTCGCACTTACTAGTACGTTTTTGTATATAGTTTGTGGTAAAATATACATATATACGCTTTTGAAACATCTTTAGAATTTTTGCCATCTACCGGAATTGTACATGCTTGGTAACTATGTCACTTCAGACCGTTTACTACAAAAGAATATTGTACACATTACCCCTTTGAAATATACATGTAGAAAAAAAGTTACTTTAGTATATGTATAATATGCAATTTCTATTAATACTGGTCTTCGTATGTATTGAATGAACATCTCTCTCATTGGCTTATCAGCCTCTTTGGCTTCCGCTTTAGACGGTGCTGAGGTTGGGACGTGAGGGATGTTGCGAATTTTACTACCTCTTATGAACTGATATAACTGAAATCACATGTGGTCTCTTTCAATCATCAAAAGGTGGAAAGTCCTAATTTGGATGTGTTTCACCCAAGAAAAACAGAAACAAATGCTATATATTGTATCAAAAACAATAGCCTTACAGAGTCATTTGAATACGAACTGTATACTTCGCTAATTATGCAAATACCTTCAGCTACAAATGTCTTGTTATACAAATTTGACAACTGACACTGTGACGTTTAAATGAAATTTTACATTTTTATATGTCATTTTTCAGTGAAGCTCTCAAATGTGAGGAGAATGTGGCACAGCTTGTCCGCACATTTTACCAATTTACGTACGCAAAAACGGGCATATTTTGTGGTAAGACTTATTTAACTGATGTGCGCATTTTTTACAGTTATATTCCAGGTGTTTAAAACTTAAGTGTAAGATGTATTTCTTCTGTCAAAATATTTTCGTACAGTTTATAAAATGATAAAGTAGTGTCCTAACGAAAAACGTAGGCTTTCTTAATCACGCATATTAGCTGGTATTGTTATTAAACTAGAAAAAAGTGGAAAAACTCATATTTTGTACTTTTCCATTTTATCCTTATATTAATATGCTGTCATTAGTTGTAGACAAATACATTTTGTTTTTTGTTTGGTTTAAAGGTTGTCATGGACATATAGTGATTTTCCAGGTGCGGTAAAATCTCAGGTGTCCCTCCATATTTATTTCTGGTAAAGATGGGCGCCTGGGTGGATAATTTCCTTAAGGTAGTTCTGCACGTTTGAACTGAAATTTTTTCTACAATGAAGAATTTGATTAAACTCTGATTTTTCAAAACTTCAGAATATACCTAGAAAATTCAGCAAATAAAAAAGATAGGGTCGTGTGCTTGATTTTTTGCTAGACCGATTTGAAAAATTGGGACCTCATGCAATATTTCATAATGGGAGTCTATGGGAAAATCATAACTTTCAGAACATTTTCGCGAATAGAATTTTTTCTACAATGTAGATTTTGATGAAACTTCTCACGGTTGTTAATAAACACATGGACTATAATTTGGTGAAATAAAATGTATAGGTCCGTGTGCTTATTTTTGAGATATTTGACCATGATTAAAGTGAACCGGACATTTCACGCTAATTTTAACTCATTATTTTGATTTTTTTTTAACGTGCCGTATGTATTAATATCATATTTTGACTTTAGAAATATAGCAATAGTGCCATTGTAATATATTTAC
The DNA here is from genome assembly GCF_021730395.1 of Mercenaria mercenaria. NCBI lineage: Eukaryota > Metazoa > Mollusca > Bivalvia > Venerida > Veneridae > Mercenaria > Mercenaria mercenaria. The sequence goes on from NC_069370.1 coordinate 42,591,769, forward strand.
TCAGGTTTCGATTAATTCATAAATTGATTTTCATTTGCGTACGCCGAATCCAGGCTTTATTCTACGTTTTCCGGATAAATAACGTTATGCCATCACTTCCGGTTTTTCAAACGTGCAGAACTACCTTAAATGAAATCAGCCTCTTATTTAAGCTGCATCTATGAATTATGGATCATTTAACATGACATGTGCTTCAATATGATAACATTGATATTGATGAAATTAGGTGCTTTAAAGTACAACAAAAGCATAGATAACAACAAAAAAAAAACATTATTCAGATTCGCTAAAGATAAAACAGTAAAAAATGCCTTTTCATTTTAGAAAAGTTAAACAACAATTCCAAAAAGAATGGTTTGAAATGTATACTTAATACTGATTAATAAATGCAACGTATAAAGATTGCTTGACATAATATATATATATTTATATATATATCTATTTCCGCTTTTAAGTGATCATCATATATATATATATATATATATATATATATATATATATATATTTACGTTTTCATCTATTTCCGCTTTTAAGTGATCATCATTTTCATAAGACATTCAATTTCAGTTACAAAAAGTAGGAAATAGGCGGGTATGCATTATCAAATATCAAGCAAAGAAGTGTTTAAAAACTATGCCTCATCTAGTAATAAAATCTGTTATTTAAAACACCATTTTGACCTCATTAGCCGAGCAAGTTTCTTAAAATAAACATAATATTTATGTTAGTGTTCTTTTCACTATACTGGAAGAACCATTTTTGTACTGAGTTTAAGCTTCACATGTAATTAAAAATGTGATACATGATGGTGATTTATTTAAGAATATTTTACAGTTTATTTCTCTGCTTTGTGTGCACAGCGGCATGTTTCTGAAGGAAAAGTGTTTTTTGTGAAAATAATGATTTACAGGAAAATAGTGACTAATTTGATAACGCTAGTAAAATACATATCGACTTTAATGTTTTTATATTGTTGCAGTTTTGACTTTACAAATGAGAATGTCATGGAACTGTTTAGCTCTGCTTGTATCCATTTGTCTCAAAATAATAATTCGTAAATAGAATCGAACAGTTTTAGAAAATTTCACGTGTGTTCACAGCAATATCTTGCAGTAATCACATAAAAGATCTTCATGAAATACATGCCTTCGTTTTTTTTTATTGACCGATTTATGTTCTTAATATTTTGGTTGGTGGTATCTGTGCCCGAGTGGTTAAGGTCACGGACTACAAATCACTAGCCTCTAACCACTGTGGGTTAGAATTTTTTATGTGAGAAAACCATCCAGCTTGATTCTAAGAAGTCAGAGGTTACACTCAGGTCTTCGCTCGTTCCTGAAATAATGCATGTAGGGACATAAGGAGTCCACCTCCACAACCCTAAAGCAAGAAAATGACTGTATGTCCTCTGTTTGTGTCGGTGTACTAAACAATAAACGAAACGTTAAAAAATATGTGCAGATTTTTCTGTGTTTTTCTTTGATTTATATTTTTTCTTTGCTCAAACATAAATGACAATCGCTTCAATTTTGATTATATTTAACAGTTACAAAGGTCGGGGATTTACATTTATTTACAGTGCCCTGTAACTTTGAAATACATCAACCGTTCCAAAACCGTGTCTACTGTGCTCCCTGATTTGTTCGTTTTGTGCTCATCTGTATATTTCACTTTATTGGTATGTCTATCGAATATTTCATGTAGAAACTAAGATCATAGTCCCAACAACATGTTCGATTATTTTTAACTGAGTTTACAGAACGTTGTCAGTTTTTATTACTTTTGATTTTTATTTAGGCATCCTGAATATCCATGTTCTGGCAGATTTCAACCCTTGGAAGTCAGTTTATTTATATATGGTATAAGTTGGCATCTATGTCTCTTGTTTATTTTTTACATTTGACATTTACATTCTTTGTATATAATTTAAATGTAAAAATGGATTGTCACAACAACCTGAAGGCAGAAAAAGGTCATATTAATGTTTTAGTTAGCCAATATATTTCTTATTCCTGTAAGTATTTATCATGAAAGAAAAGGCTTACTCATGGAATGAAGCCTCTTTGATCTAATATTTGGCTAATACAATTTCACAGAATAAAAATTATTATCTTTTTAAAAAGAATAACTTCTTATTTCCTAAAACAAAATGCATAATTGTACGCATTACGAAACATTCATTTACACACTTATTTTAGGATAAAATATAACATTTGCTGAATATTTTAAACATGGCTGGATTATAAAGCGAGTGACAGAAGTGATAATTTCAACATAATTTTACTATTTATTTATTCAGTGTCTTTTTTCTGTAGTATTACCGGTAATATGAGGTAAACTCCTCCTTTACATTAAATAGAAATAGAAATTCATATTCAAATGAGTGATGTAACATATAACTACTAGAATCAACCGTTTAGTCATTCTTGCTTTTATAATTCGTCATTGAACAACTGTTTTTGTAATGGCGCCTAAAGGTACCGTGTCGTATTTTTCAAAAGAATTACTTCGTAGTATTTCATTCCCTTGAGAAATGTTTAATGAACCATACAATATGAGTCGTTATTTTTATTTGTGTGACAGTACATAATTAATAAAGTGAATGGAACTATATAGAGGTTTACATCCAATGTGTCCAATATCAAATTAATAATTGAGCCGTGCCATGAGAAAACCAACATAGTGGGTTTGCGACCAGCATGGATCCAGACCAGCCTGCGCATCCGCGCAGTCTGGTCAGGATCCATGCTGTTCGCTTTTAAAAGCCTACTGCAATTAGAGAAACCGTTAGCGAACAGCATGGATCCTGACCAGACTGCGCGGATGCGCAGGCTGGTCTGGATCCATGCTGGTCGCAAACCCACTATGTTGGTTTTCTCATGGCACGGCTCAATTGTAAATGCTGTGGGCAACAGTTCGTAACGTTTTGATATCTGAACAAAAAAAAAAAAACAAAGACATGTATTGTTAAATAATATATTTAAAGAGCATCCATCTCTTTATTTGCATAGCCAATAGTCCTGTAAGGTGTGTTAACACAAAACATGCATTACTTTAAATTTACATATTATTCTTGAACTTGTAAAGAAGTTGAAGTGTTTGTATCATCATAACAAAGTGTTAGTGACAGCAAAAAGATAAATAAATTATGATTTTAAGATGATCGTTATTCAAAATGTAAAAGTAATTCAAAAATGATGTTTTCAAAAGACATCGTTGCCCGAGTGGTTTCGGACATTGTATTGCCAAAACCCATCTTCTCACTGGTATGATGTTCAAAAAACCCGCGCAGGATGCAGAATTCTTTCTATGTCTTGTGTCATGTCAGCAAGGAACTCGACAAAATATAAAAAGAGTATGGTTTATTTCTAACATATCAAAATACACATTTTGCCTCTATACATCTGGAAGGTAATCATAATTACATTAATTTTAGTCAAAAGTAGTTAATGAAGTGCTACATTTCATATGCAATTTGGCATGGTTCAGAGAAGGAATATAATATGAAGTTAACTTCAGTCATTTACCTTGACGTCTTTGAAAAACTTACCAATTGTTATGAACCATCATACAATTTTAATTTCCCTATTAGGGCTAGTGCGAGCTAAAAAACAAACGACTTCCCTTCGAACTGTTTGTAGCCAGCTAGAGCTGTATGATATTTTTACTCTACAGTCAACATCTATAAAACAATTACTGGCACAATAGTAAAAATGTTTCACTACATGTCGAAATATTCCGTTGCTGTAAACATATTTATACTAACCTATATTCTATATCTGACAGAACAAAAAAGACACAGATAAAGAAATGGACGTTTTGTATAATGATATCTGAACAAATAAATGGAAAAATGTTTGATCATGGCCAATATTATGATAAGGTAATTGTGCATTTGTGTTCGCACTTGTGTCCAAAGACTAACCAAAAAGTATATCTTATGTCCGTTTTAAGTGCGCTCTTCACTTATTTTCACAACTTTTCACACAGAGCAATTCAGGAACACTCTGCCATTATCTAACAACCATAGTCCTCTCCAACACCGAATTACAGCTACTCAAAGTACATGGATGCATATTTTTCCAGTATTTCTCTACGTGATATTTGAACATAATTATGTTAAAGCACACAGCAGCACATCAAAATTAATAGATATTCTGAGATTTGCGTTATGTACATGTTAATGTCACCGAAATATAAAAAACATTCAAGTATATGATCAGACGCAGTCAAACAGTCTGCTACTAGTTTGCTTCATTGCGTTATATGTTTCCAGATGAGCTTCTTGTCCATTTTATAACTATTTAAAACAACAAAAAAAAAAAAACATCTAAAATATTGTTAGTAAAACTGACTTTATAATAAGACTATATTATAATTTAAATTCAGACACATCATTTAGCATCTGTATACAAAATTACCTACCGTAAAATGCAAATACATACTCTTTCACAACTGGTTCTTTAATTTGATTTAAACATGTATGATCAATTAAAACTGAAATGAGTACCATAGATAAACTATTCCTTCGTCTATATACAAACAAGAAAATGTTAATGTCCACTATGCACATTTTTAGGATTGTTTCATTTTTATTTTTTGCAAAGTAACGCCGTAGACGAAATTATGTTGACCTGAATACAACTGCGAATAAAATGTATAATGTATATTAATTATATGTGTAGATGAACAATCCATATTCCCTGGAAACAGAATGTCTAGTGTTGTCGGCACTACTGTGCATACTGAACAGTTCGTTTTCATTGACTTTTGGTGGTATATTATAGTATTTAATGGTAATAATATAGAGTAGTTGAAACATATTTCAACGTTTATGCACGGTAAAAATAATTACAACATTTAAATTTTAACATTTCGGTAAAAATAATTATAACATTTAAATTTTAACATTTCTGTTACATTTACAAACATTATTTCAGAACAATTGTCATATCTATAACAAATATATTTAAGAGTTCTATAAATACATAAAAACAATCAATATATAACAAATATTCAACTATAAATATTGCGTCAAGGACAAAGATCTAAAGAGATGTTTCAAAATCCCAATTTCTCAAAAAGTGTGTAAATGAGTAAAGAAGATCTACACATACAAAAAGTATCTACAAATAAATAGACAAGGAAAAATACCAAGACAGTATGAAACTTTTTAATATATCATTGTTTACAGACTTACTACACGTTGTACTAATGTACATATTGATGTCTGTGTTGGCATAAACCGTTATTGTTTTATGTTGCGAAGAATTGATTATATTCACCACGAAAACATGTTTAATTTCGTGTACACAGCACATATGTATCCCTTATTCAAAACACCAAACTTTGTCAATGGCTTTATTGTGCGTTTTATCGGAAAATATTTTTGCACTTTATAACATTACATAGGTTATGCGAATATCTTCCCCTTGCGTTAATGTTCAATAATAACCCACTATTGGCTGTAGATAATGACACAGTAGAGAGCAGCGGAGAGAGCGAATCGTAAATCACTTCAGCTGTCAAGGGCTAATTGAGTTCGGTCTTATTGATTGGCTAAAAACGGAAAACGATGTTGTATCCTGCTGATCCATTTATCAGTGTCAACCAATCAGAAGCTATATTTAGATAAGTGCCGAACTACAATGTAAGGGAGGTAATTGCTGTTGAACAAAGCTAAAATTGTATTGTAAGAGTTACCTAACCTTACTCGTATTTTGTAGTTTGTGCAATTTATAAATGTAATACTTGAAAGTTTAGACTTTTTTAAACACTTTTTGCATTTGATAGAATTAAAGGCGATTTGTATTATAAGAAGTAAAGGTAAATTTTAGACATAAACTGGGATGACCTTACCTTTGTTGTATATTTATTTGTTACAAAGTGTGAGCTACCTGTTTGGTCGCAGTCATATTTTACATATTTTATAACACAATATAGGTAAATAGAACAATTCAATTCAACCGCAACGGCGTCAAAAATACATTTGCATTAATGATATTTGAAAATCTGTATTCAATTTTGATCCTTAGCGCCGGGCTGTCTGAAGCACTCGTCCTATCAAATGAGAATGGCAATTTGATAAATTGCCCTATACCGTGAATAAGTCGAAACATGTGTGCGTTGTTGAGAGAAATATTTAGCCTGAAACAACACGTTTACTCCTTGTCCTGGTTATATTGATGTGTACACTGCTGCTTGTGTGTGTATGTTTATTGCTTGAATCGCATGTATAATTCATTCGACAGTAAGTAGTCCGTGCAGTGCAGCTGAAAAGGTATATATAAACAATAACTCTTGGTGACTTTGTTGCTGTTTTATTTAGAGTTGCACCCCTTAGGAAAATAGGATAAACTATTGAAAAAGGGAGTAACGAAATATAGGTAAGTGCCTGGGATTTTTCAGCCAGATTTTCCCTTTTTAAATCAATGAAAAAGGAGATTTCAGGCTTGAGAATGTATAATTTCAGACTTTTATTTTTTTATTGAATCCCAGGCCTGAAAATGTATACTAAACCCAAAATAAGATTATTCACTACATATTGTTTGTTTAAATTGTTTATGAAAACAATTAACAAATTTATGTGTATTAACAGCACGATGCATCAGGTTTAAAATAGTACACAATTCTGTTCATTCTCTGCAGATACTAGAATATCTATCTATTTATCTGTATTAACAAGATACATGCATTGTATACGTTAATAGAATATCTGTTCTGTTCTTAATACATGTATAGATACAGTACAAATGTGTACAACCACGAAAAAGATCGGAAGTGTTTTAGCAATCGATTTTTATTGCCGCCCAATTATTAATCAACACTATACAATAAATTTATCGATTTAATAATGTAAATACATTTGATGAGGACTTTTTACATTGAAGTAAATATCTGTGGATGAAATATTTGAGTGATTAATTGCTTTTTGATATCTTTAATAAAAACAAATCAATGCGATATTTTAGATCAGCTTTTCCTGCATTAAATACACTTTTGAAAATATCTTTGGCCGAAGTATTATTTTTGAATAACAGGATCCGTTCTAGACGTAGTTGTGGCCTTGCTTGGTTGTGTATTTTTGCTTTTCTTTCATTTTCCTTATTTCTTAATTTTTTCACCACTTCCATTTTAGTTTATTTTCACTTTCTGTTTTCACACTTTGCTTCTGTTAATGTTATTTACAATTTATTTTCATGTATATTCAGACAATCATTTTGATATTAAATTTTTAACATTTTTTTTTTCATTTCAACATTTACAAAAATGGCTTGATCAACAACTAGACATGTATGCATATCATTTCATTATGTTTAATTCTCTGTAATACATTGGTTTGGATGTTATAATGTAGACTGAAACAGGACATAATTATTATCATGGCAACCTCAAACCTTACTTCCAAATGCCTGTTCGTTTCAGGTTTTTTACTAAAACTATTACCCCCTACAAGAGATACAGTATTTCAGACTTTAGAAAATAGATTTTAAGTCTTCTAATTTTTAACAGAGTCCCATGTCTGTATTATGTTTCCTCTTTTTACAAATATATATAAATATATCATATCAGAAGCTTTTTATAAGAAGTCCTCCACTAATATTCTAGTGTGTACATTTTGCTTGAAAATAACCCTATACAATTGAAACGAATGAAATACAATGCGACCGTGCTCTAGAGATCCTTAATTGCCCGAAAACGTAACAAAATTACCCTATTTTTTTTTCAAGCTACACTAAAGGTTAAATACCTAAGGTTTAAAAATGTTTAATTACAATAAATAATTTGCTTTTCCTAACCTCTGAGTGTTGAAGAAAGTAAATCTTTGACACAGGGAGTAAAAAGAAGTATGTTTTTGTTTCTTATGGCACCTTTTTCAGTTGCTTCCGGTCAAAAATGCCATATCGGGGTATTTGTATTTCTGTGATGATTTCCTTGCTGTGAAATGGTTTTTCCTGCTTTCTAACTGACGAAGATTTCCAGTGACTTTCAGAAAGAAAATTAACCATTTTTTTCTAGTAATTTGGGGCAGATTTTGGCCAAAGTTACTGGAATCCCTTTGCTAAAAGTCATGAAAATATATTATGTATATATGGCAGTTTAGGTGGCATCAAATATACATTTTTTTTTGTTTTCGAGAAACGAAAGTATAACATGTGACATTTTTATGAATGTTGATATACATAGCTGTTTGGACTACATGTTTGGACTACTTGTTTCTTGTGTGTTTCGAATAAAAGATAAAATATCAATAAATGTATAACATACAAATTACTATTCCTTTTTAAAACCTATTTTTTGTTCGTTAATATTAAAGTAAGAGTAGATAAAATATTTTATTTCAGTAACTTATAAATATTTATATAGTCTTCACTACAATGTTATAGGCATTAACTTCACGATTTAATGTTAATTTGATAGCCTTTTCACCAAAAAAAAAAAAATGGCAAGAAATGAAATAGTATGCAAGAAATGTTATACATGATTTTTGTATGGAAAATAGACAAGAACAAATCATATTGTAAGATATAATACAACTGTATTAAAACGAAAGAATGATATATGATGTACTTATTTTAGAATCATGTATAACTTAATTAACAATCTGTGTTCACATAATAGCGGATAAAAGTTGAAACACAATAATGTCAGATACACAATTGATATGTGTTACATAGCAAGTTAGGTACAACTTTGGGTTTAATGACTTTTTGTTAAAAAAACAATAACGTATTTCCGTCAAATATAAGTTGTGCTTACCTCAAAAATGGATGTAATACCTTTAAAAACAATTGCACTTTTGATACAAATATTACATAGTAACTTAGGCACAACATTGGGTGATTATGAATAGTAATGTAAAAGCAATAACATAGTTCAGTCAAATATAAATTTTGTTCACATGAAAAATTGATAAATACCTGAAAAATCAATAATGCCAGGTGTACGGTCCATATATGTGCTGCTTAGCAAGTTCTGTATAACTAATTTTTAATTTATATAAGAACAAAAATTTATTAAGTTTAATACATTTTGCTTTCATCAAAAAAGGTAATAACTACATGGGAGAACAATGATATCAATTGCAAAATAAGTCTTTATGTGTCACAGCAAGTTAGCTATTATGAATTCATATAAAAAAAAAACAATAACATATGAAAGTCAAATACAATTTGTGTCGATAAATGCCTGAAAAAAGTAAATAATATCAATAGCACAATTAATATGTGTGGTGAATAAAAAGTTATGTACAATTTAATACAACAGTACAACAGTAATTATGAATTTATGTAATGAAAAAAAACAACACAATAACATAGTTCACTCTATGATCGGCTAATGGAATATTTTGCTTCACACAAAAGACATGTTTATGGCCATATCAAATAAAACACTATTTGTCTTTTCTTGAAATTGTAAATAGATCTATAAATTCGACAATTTAAAGTATGCATTCAGACTGTATTAAGTCAGGTACATTATACAAATGTTGACATAATAAATGACTAAAAATGCCATGACCTTTTTCGGTACTGGACATCAAACACGTTTGTTTGAAAGACTAATTAATAACACTGACACACGAACGGACTTCTTAAAGTGCACGGTCTTAACCTTCAAAGTAAATCACAAACGGGAGGCGGAGGAAAAATATTTTAGTAATTGTGCATTGGGTCAATATTTTGTTGATGTTAAATTATGATAGATCTTTTCCCTTGCAAATTGTTCATTTCAAGACACGGTAATTAATCAAAACGTTTCCCTTTTTACCAGTTTCTTTTCAACGACGGCAATGTTTGATATTCAAATTTTGAGAAACTTTGTTCAAAATACTGTTTCTACAATTTAAACATTTTCACTGGGAGAATGTAACTTTATGTTTGCTTGTATCTCAAATTTTTTATTTTCTCTTTTATTACCGTCAGAATGAGTATTGATGTCCATTGTTAAAGCCAAAATATTTTCAGAAATGACTATCTGCCAATTGTCTATTTTACATCCGCCGTTACATGGAATAGAAGTTACACATTTCACATGATGTGAAGTTAGTTTTCAAACTTTGAAACATTTTAATTTGAGGCAACGGGAACAGTTAAAATGTAAATTTTGTTAGCCACACACACTGAACATTATATATTATAATGTCTCAAAATATCCTTGTAGACATACATTATATATTAGCTTGTCATTTATAGCATGCATAAATTGCCAACAGAATGTGTTTAACCCAGTAGAGATATTCATTTGACAATTTATATGTTGTTGTATCTTTAATTTGATTCACCTATATATTTGTTGGTTTTCTAATTTTAACTGTACAACATTATACTAGTTTGAGCAATCCTTAATTTTGTTTTTTTTATGATAGGATGTTTGAGGTATTTATTATCCTAGCTAATTTGTTTTCCCTATTTATTTCTTTCTTTTTTTTTCTTTTTTGAAAAAAATAATGCTACTGACCGTTCTAAGGCGGTGCCCCACTGTGTTCCTTTATCTGCTCGTTTCGTCCTCTTGTCCCTCATGTCTATGTTTTATTTTATCTGTGTATTTTTCGTACTTGTAAATCTTGTACATATCTATACATAATACTGATGTGGGGTTGAAGTTTGGAGGGGAGGGGGAGGGTGCAATCTTGGGACGTGACTTATTTCCCTTTTTTTGACAAGTAGTTGTAACTTTATTCCATACTTTTTATGAAGCTTCGCTTTTGCCTTTGACATTTGTCTCATTCTCTCAACTTTACAAAAGAGCAACCCATTAAGTTTACCAACAACATTGCTTTGTTAGAGACTGATACACATATAACAAATAATACATTTCTATTTCTGATCAGAACTATTCTTGAAATATTCGAATTTATTTCCTCATGCAAATGAATGTTTTGATAAATTTTGCAGAAGACATAAATACGTTGCTTACCACTTTTGTGGGAAAGAAATTAATGTGTTAGAATAAGTATTAATTAAAGGAATTATTTAAAAGTGAAAATGAATCTTAACTACGTAAAATTGTTCCTGGTTATAAAGTATGTATTTGAAATAACTTTGCCTCTAATACTCGCATTGTCATTCACCGCAAAATAATTAAGGCATATTGTAATGTAAATAATGTATGAACTGTGAGTGGTACCTGATATATCATGTTTGACCTTTCTGATATGCGGTAAAGACTATAAATAGTTAAATATTGACTCGTGTCCAAAGAAAACTGAAACTTAATTGGCAACATTCTTTGGCAAATATAAGTGCATTCAGTTTTCAGCATTTATGCTCAATTTTGGCAGTATTTTTGTTTTATATATGTTTTTGTTTGTATTAAAAAATGTTCTACTGATTATTGTTGGTAGGTAGGTGTTTATTTCTGATCGGTGTGTGTGTAAAATTCCTTTTACTTTGTTCTTACTTTGTTTTATTACCTATTTTTGAAAAACAAATCTGCCACGGTTTTAAGTTGTTTTGGTGTGATCAAATCCTAAACAGCTTTTCTTTTTTTCTTTTGTTTTATCAATATTTTAGGAATAAAAGTCTACCAGATCAAGTTGCTGAAAAATAGTCTGCCGATGCTATACATTTTTTATTTTGGTGTGATCAATTCTTTTGATACAATTAAACTTTTGTATATGTTTTCATTTCATTTTCTATGTCTTTGACAAAGAAAATTATTATACAATATATATTACAGATAGTTTCTTCATAATTCAACGGATGAACAAAAAATTACACAGCATTTTATAAGTTGAAGACTTGACCTGAAAATGTTACAAAAAATCAAAATATCAGACTTGCTCATATAAATAAATCATTCTTTATTTTAAAATTTCGAAATTATTGCTTTCTTTTTATTGCAATGTCAAATGAAAAGATATTACGTAAACTGCTATTACAATTGATAGAATGAAATTTTTATCGAACACTATATTTAAAGATAGAAAATAAGTGAAACTCCACACATTAAAAGCCGTCATGTTTAGCCATCAGACTGCTAAATTAGTGTAATATATTGACACCAGATGTATGTTCTTCTAAAGTCCATTCCCTAGCTAATATTATTTATGCTGATATTATTTTGGTACGATATAAAGTATAAGTTATTGTTTACTGCGTTACTAACGTCTTAGAGACTTTAATTTATATCTTACAGCTTACACATTTTTTTTAAGTTAATGATTCAAAGACCTTGCCGAAATATTTTTTCTTTACGGTTACTAAGAAATGAAAGTAATTTCTAATTAAAAAATACACACGTACAAAGTTTCAGACGATGATTGAAAATCAACAGAAATACCAAAGTCTCGTGAGGAGAACAATATATATTTGTTAAATGTTATTGCAAAGGTTTGTCATTTTCTTAATACGAAATACCCTCTACAAAATGACCCGCATAAGGTTATATTAATGTTTTCCCCATAATTTGTACGAAACATATTTTTTTTCCATTTTCTGTTTACAATTTTCGAAGCGGAAATGTTTCTAATTGTCATTAATTGCTATCAAAGCATGACTTGCTAATAACAAAATAGTTTGTAGACAATGTGAAGCATTCCATAGCAATTTTTTTTATGAAGCTTTAGATGCAAACATTTATCAACCTCTTTAAAGAAATATTTGATCAATCATGCTAGATTCCTTGATTCATTTATTACCTTGAATCTTTTCTTGGAAATGTCTCGTCTCCACAACGTCAAATTCAAGATACTGTCTGACGTTCGATTATCAGAGAAACATTTTGATTGGTCGAAATGATTGATGAATATTCACTGCTCTTGTCTCAGACATGACCCCGAGAAAAACTTGATGTGTAAGAAGAACATTGTTTCTGCCACTGTAAAATATTTATGAGATTACAAATATGCGGTATTTATGGGAAGAAATACTCTTTTTCAATTTTTTGTCTGGTGTAGCTTTCAGAAATTTCAATACAACAGGAAATAAAATAGATAGAATTTTATATATCTCTTGTGTACAATATTTTTGTAACAAAAACAACATGAACAAAAGTCACTTAATGTCAGTTTAATCAAATGTAGATGCATGAAATATTTATGTCAGTAAATGTGTATTGGAACTGGTTGGAAAAGAAAAAACGATATTTTTAAGTAATTTACGAAAATTAATTGATAGAAAATTGTATTTTCATATGTTATAAATGAAACGAAAGGAGTCATAGTGAAAGTTTGCTTTTTGTCATCTCATTTCGAATATCCCGAGGCAAATTTTATTTCACGTTCAAATCGTCACAAACGAGCAATATGTTATTTGTTTTCTATTGAAATTAGTACACGTTTTGTGCTTTCAATATGGTTTTGTTACTCTGTACCTTTTATGTGCAAAAACGCATTGTTAACAGAATTTACCGTTTTTCCTTTCATTGACAGGGTTATTTCTCGTTCTATTTGATGTGTTGTTTTGTCACCCGCAAAGTATTCTGTGACGCCTCCCGATATATTGTTCTTTTTTTCTGGTCCCTTTTATCTTCGGTAGGCTTTTTATTTTTTCCTTTACTTCAATAAAAACACACGGGACAACTGAAATAACAGAGGCGCAATTCGTTAAATGACATGGTTTCAGACCGACGTGTCAGCGGCCCTGTGATAAAGTGGAGAATGATGGATACGTGTTCAAACAAAACACCGGCAACACAAAATTGACCGCCGTCCTCTATAGTATGAGATTTATTTGTACCGTATAGTTACTCTTTAAGTGTTACGCAACAAAATACCCGGAGAAGACCACCACCGGAAAAAGATTTGTTTGCCCAAAAATCTTTTTTTCTAAACATAGGATCACAGAAATGTCTGTCTTATTTTAGACATGTTTCCTAAAAATGTTTACATTTGCAATTTGCAAAATTTAAATTCTTTGCAAAAATGGTTTAATATGATGGCATTAGAATTGCAAACTAAGATTAATTGTTTCTTTTTACGAATGATAAGTATTTATTCTGATAATATACTTCACAAATACCATACACATTAAGCGAGTCTGTTTAACGATTTGATTTTATTGGCTGTCTGCATGGTAGATATATGTAAATCTTATACCACAAACATATTATAAACTTTCGTTATGTTTTATTGGTCGAAAAGCAACCAAGCTACTTCTCCGTATATGTACTGTTGAACTACTGTCGTGCTTGAAAATAAAATCACCAAAGGTAAGGGTGTTTTTTGTTTTTGTTTGGTGTTGTTTTTTTTTTTTTTTGCGCAATCTTTATATCAAATTAGCACCTATTCGTGCACATATGGATTTATTGTCATGTTCCAGATAAGCTAGTTCAATTAAATTATCATTCTTGTTTATAAACAGTTCAAAAACACTCTAAGAGGGATTCACAGGCAGATGAAACATTAAAATCCTTTTAATTATTGTGGAATGGATGTTTGTTACATTTAACTGACATACATAATTAAAAATAGATCGATTATATCTTACCTTGACGACATACTTGCACAATTTTCATTATTCAATCTTGCATACATATGCAAAGTTAAGGAAAGACACAGAATACCTATAAAATGTCGTATTTCACTTTTTTAGAAAATGTGATTCATTTTTACTATGGACAAGTTAAGATAATTAGAATTTCATAATTCATATTATTAATAGGACAATTTGTCCTCTGTTTTCGTGACTTCACATATAATTACATACTGACTATAATATCAAGATTTAATTCAATAAAACAATCTCTCTCTGTTTCTTTTCATTGACAGAGTAATTCAGTACATTAAAATCATGGATCTCTGTCTTGAAAAATACTGGAGTATCCCTTGATTCCTGTGTACCATATTTTTTTTTAAGAGAAAAAAAAAAAACAAAAAAACTTTTTAACCTTTTAATTGCATTCCATAAGAATTTATCAAAATAATCTTTTTAAAACACGTCCAAGTACCGTATATAAACGTTATATCATAATATGCATACATGCAAATATATATATATATATATATATATATATATATATATATATATATTATAAAAATAACTGAAACACAAACTCTTCTTATGTAAAAGTGTGATTATCCCATTGTTTATCTCAACCTTTCTCACATAGATAATAAAGTCTCATAAACCAGCCTTAGTACGACTCGTCTTTAAGCTAAGAAAGTTAAATATATTTTGACCGTTTGTTTAACTTTGCTTTACAAATTTCACAATGGATAAGTAAAGAGTCTATCTTGCTTGATACTTGGAAGGGCTTTTATTTATACTAATCATATTATGTCATAGAAATATCTGTTTTTGAAATGTTAAGTAAAATACATCAGGAAGTTTAAAAAAGAAAAAAATATTGTTTAGACTTACGAGAAGTTAGTAGTCTTGAAAACAGCCTTTTTTCTCATCCAGTAAGATATGCAACTATATATTATTAAAAACCCTCGTAAGTCTAGAACGCAACAAAGCAGGTTTGATTCATTCTGTTCGGGAGCAATAAAGAGAATGTTTTCTTTTGTTTAGATGAGTTACTAATCAGCTGCCCTTGTTAGAAACAGTAGATACTTCAAGATGTCAAAATATTGTGGAATATTACTCTAAGATGCCATTTTACGATCTGAAACATTTGAAAAAGGCACGCCACCGACATTTGAACAAACAAAACGGTGGCTCTCTTTAGAACCTTTCCGATGAAATGACGTGACGTTAGTTTTTAAAGTCAGCACATCTAGGAGTCTGGGAATGCTCTAATAATATCGTGAACGACGTTCAAAGTTTTCATTTCACAACCCCATCATTTCAAATGATTTTGAATCTCATCAATTTTACCCACTTTGACTCATATTTGTCCCATGTCTCTAGCAATGACTTAGCTATCACACTTTCTAACGATTGCAGAGTCCCACGATTGCGTACGATTACATGCAACGCGTTTGGCCAATACAAACGTTGCCCCCGCCAGAGACGCATTGACTTGATAGCTAAAGACTGTCTATTGTCTTGTGTAATCCAAAACGTGTCCATGATTTCTTTAATAGGGGATGAATAATGAGCCTAAGGCCACCTCCAGTGCAACTTTGTCGTCCATCATACTTGAAATGTAAAAAATGATGCGACCACAAAAAACCTGCTCTATGCAAACCAACTTTGCAGTTTCTTTAACTAATTGTGATTAAGTTAACAAGCTCCAAATACGTAGAATCATTACAAATTAAGAATGCTTAAAGGCTGATTATTGTGTTATGATAATTACTGATCTAATATGGTAGTTTCGGATCTTCTTTCTATTTAGCATGCATCATTTAAAAATAATGAAATAGACAATGTAGTTCAGTAAAAAATAATACATGGTCCAAATAAGCATATACTGATATAACTGAAATAATAAAAATATTGCATGTAATTTATTCGATCTTCAACAATTAGAATTTAGATTTATTACTTAACGATGTATCACACGATGTAAAATATGCATTATCGTTATTAAATGACTTTTCACTTTTCAAAGTAACTATTCAATACATTTTTGTCATTTTATTCTCACTTGGTTTGTGTTCAAGTAATAAATTATGGAACGTTTTAATCAGATTACATAACAAATAGGCATAGCATGTATTTTGTACATTTATTAAACATTTAAAAAATGCATATAAATTTATCATTTATTGAAATCAATTTTTCTGAACTTTGTAGACTAGAAGGATTCTATATGGTTTATTCCCAGATCAAATGAATGTTGATGAAAAATGTTAAGATAATGCAAACTCTTTAGAAGCTTAGGAGTATGTTTGCTACTGTGTGTTTTGAACGCTTGCCTTCAGCCATATGCTAATCATCTTTATCCTTTATATAATTTATTTAGACAGGTATTCCTTTTACATACATACACGGGACCTCATCGGAATTTAGAAAGAATACTATGTTTTTGACATATTTTTTATAATTGAGTTTACCTTTTAAAAAAAGTTAGATTTATAATTTCAAAAAGTCCTTACTCTGTATTCAGTGTTTGGTTTACTTATTGCTGCTTGTAGCACAGTGACATTTTGGCGATATAATATGATAATTATTGCCTATCGATTCCTTGTTTTAAAATCATTATTAAGAAACACACAAATCGGACACGATGTACATGATTTCTCATTCCTACAAATTGGTTGGGAAAATTCTTCTCATAGCAGTGTTGTATTTCGTATTAGAGATGGAAATTGGTAGTTTTACTGATACAGATTTCCTATCATCCGTCTTCGTCATGCCGTCAAATTGACATCTTTCTAGTTCATCTTTATCCCAACATATCCTTTTACTTAAAATACAAAAGGACTACTTTATTCCCGCAGCGTGGCGGATATTTTCATAGCAAAACTATGGGTCTCATTCTTATGCATCAGATTGTTTTAATTAGTTGCAGTGTCTTCCGGTTCGCGGCGAATTGCCGCCGAATTACTACGCGTGACGTTTACACAATATTGTGCAACGGTCTCTAAAGATTGAATATCGAGAACGGGTTAATTAAGTGGAACTGGGCAAACAATATCCTGGACCAATAAGAGTCTTTGGCTCATTTATCATCATCATGTCAACTTTTTTCATTCTAATATTCTAAATTTTCAAGCTCAGTCCCCTCACATGAGATATCTGCATTCATTTAGCTCACTTCATTGAGTACAGGCTGATTAGATTTTCCGGCGACTGTTCTTTCTGTAAGAATTGAGACATCCATGATTTTTCTACGGGAATAATTCAATATTCACTCCACGTGCCCTCAATTAAAACCAAATCTTTAAACTTAAAAGACATAATTCCTATTAACCTACCGATTGCTTGCGACCAAGCATAATAGAATTTAGTGTTTGTACTTTGTTACAGTCAGTTGAGCATTTCTGATAAGCTTGTTTCTCCTCCTTTGAAGTTTTCGAGTGAAAAGTATCTTGATAAATTCCTCACAATCCTGGATACAGTTATCGGTGACAGTAGGAACTTTAATTATCATTACAGATAACAAGATAAGCTTTTTTCTTTTACAACGTACACAATCCTTTTTATCAGCTTAGCTCCGTTCGTTCAGTGATTGAGATAAGTAACCGTAAAAACAAAAGTAAAACCATTTAGTGAAGCGCTGAATGAAAATCACGTATTTTAAATAATTAACTGATATTTGTTTCAGTTTTTTATTAAATGTATAATTCGAAAACTGTTGGGAAAGCTCTGTCACACCCTATATAGCTCCCTTCGCATATAGCTCGTCGGGGAGCTATATTTGGGGCACCTTTTCGTATATAGCTCCCTTGCTAAAACTGGAGCTATAAACGGAACATCTGTAGCTTTGTTACGTATATAGCTCCTCGGTGTTTTTATGCAATATGGACCATGTAGCGTATTTAGGACATTTCTTATGTCTCTAAAAGACCAGAAAGTGTCAAAATATTTCAAACATGATGCCTTAATTCTAATGCAAGGGTCATAACTATAACTAAACCATTATTTGCCAGTCAACATCTCTGGACAGTTTTTGGAACTTTGGGGCAAACTACCTTATTTCGTCAAGTCCGACAAAAAACTAAGATCTTCATGTACACCTAATCAACGTTTGTTCCAAATTTGATAATTATGTCACATAGTACAGAAGATGAGTAATGTTCCTAATTTCAAATTGCCAGTTATTATTTTTTTAGGTTAGTGATTCTTGGTCTACTTGTATCCGTTTTCGGGACTGTGTACCTACGCACTATCGCTCTCTAGCTCATACGTACCAATGGCTCGAGAAATCAAATTTATAAATCCACACCTGTCTCCCAAGTGGTGTGGAAAATCGTATATCCAAATGATAATCTGCCAAATAATCATGAACAGTACTGTTATAGTATTTTAAATTGTCCATGTATAGGAAGTCATATTCGGATTTGTGCCTGCTTGCGTTCGTATACAGCTCCTCTATCCGAAGGAGCTATATACGAAAACGTGTTCCGAATACAACTCCCCGGGGAGCTATATCCGAAGGGAGCTATATATGGTGTGACAAAGCTCTAGTAACTCTGCTCACTGAACTAAAAACCATGTAGACCGTTGCAAAATTTTCATATATGCAGTTGATGGAAATTTAATATGTATGGTAGCATTGTTTCTGTTATCCTGAGTCAAGTTAAGTTTTGTACATCAGTTTTGAAAATACCTCTAATTGTACCTGAGAAAATATAAAATCAACTCCAAGATTCCAATTAATTTCGCCGTGTTCGATATACGAATATGTGCTCTATAATTGTGTTTAGATGGACAGCTAAGTCGTCTTTAGTTCTTCATACGTTTTCCTTATGCAGACGTCGATTTCAGTATACCTTACACGCCTCAAAATCATAAAGTCGGATTTGTTAATATGGTCAAAATGTTGCAATTTTTTTGTTCAGAAAATATTAATGTTTAACAAATGTTAAATGTTTAGATCCTGTTTTCAAATATTCTTTGAGGTATATGATGTTTTTACGTTTGATGTATCACTATTTATATTGCATTGTGTGCAAATGTACTGCTTTGTTGGAATTTGATGTGTTGTACATGCCAGCTAAGCGTTATCGAATGTAGATACAAATAATTGTGTTTTGGGATTGTCTGTAAGGTGGTTGGCCTGCATAGTGTTTGTTCCTTGTTTTCCGAAACTCTACGTTAACATTTTATCGTGAGTGTTATATTTAAGATATCTCAAATTTAATAACCTTTTGCGCATTGCATTTAAAATTGAATTCCACTTTGCCTGTGTCGAATGTTGTTTAGTGTACCAAGATTGTTTCTTCCGTTATTTTTGTGCAAATGTTCTTTCAATACTGTATCCAGACTAACACAAATGCCACTTCGAGAGCAGTAACATAATTATTTTATCATGTTACAAGAAACTAAACTTGCTAAAAATAACGACTAAACATGAAAAATTGTTAGTAGTATATTCGATTCTTGCTTGCTTTGAAGTTTTCACAGACTTATCAACAAATATTCAGCATTAATTATTACTTCATTTAGCAATTTATATGTTCTCTGCAAAAAATTACAACCCTTCAGATAGTTTTGATATAAACAATATTCTTAACTCAACCACTTATTTTTGGCAGATGTTAATCATTTTTGCTTTTAAACATCAGAGAGGGCTTTAGAGAAAAAATACATATTTTCTAAGAGTATCGAATCTCCGCTGATGATATATAGGCATTTTTGCGGAGATGTCTTGAAGTGTTTCACCACATTCTGTAATCGTATGATTGACAAGGGAGCAGCTTTCCTGCTGATTGCAAAGGAACAAAAACGCGAGATTATTTCTCGTCGTGAAATGGATATGATGTATATGTCAAAACAAAAGTAACTCTGATACTCTTGATTCGAAACTCATGTAGTGGGTTAGTAGGGAAACTCTTGTTAGATGTACACCTAAACTCTTCTAATATTTTTTGTTTCAGTTTCGTCCATTTTTAAACTCTGTTTTGTTTGCTATTTTATGTTGTTAATTTAATAACAGTAATTGCTTGTAACTCTTTCAATTTTTGTCTGAAGCTACATTTATTGGCAAGGCACCAGGTTGATTTTGTACATAGGCTTTCTCTCTAATCACACAGTGTATGAATATGCTTTCGCAAGGTTAAAAAGTAAAACACAAAGTGAAAGTTAGTATAAAACATTTTTTTTCTCTACCTTATTCAAAATGATATTGAAATATTTTATAATTTCCTTTGTTTATTATCTATTTCAGGAAAGAACCTGATTGATCCGCATTTGCACATTTTCCTTCAGTTATTAACTTTATTTCTAGTACATACATGCACTATGCGTACACGTAGTATGCCTTACTGATTTCGAACTATTCTTGCTTAGGATATATGATTATGCGCCAGCATGTTTTGTTTTTCTCGGTACTGCCATGCTTTCTGACTTTGAACCACGTGCCATTTTCATAAGCCCGTTTGGGATGCAAAGTCATTTGTTTTACCAAAGGAAAGGCTTTTGCCTGAAACTTGTGAAAATGTAACTATACATTTCGGATTTACCTGTTCAATAACATTTGGTTGGAAGTGTAGAAGAGATTATCAATACCTGATAGCTTGAAGCTGTTCAAGTAATAGCTTAAGTTACTTAGAGTAATTTGGTAATGCAACTGACGATAGGAGATATGGAAGTTATGTCAAGATGCAATGCTGATTTAGTGAAGCTGTATAAAAACTGATGTTACAGAATAGCGAAGGTTTTGGATTCATGCCTAGTTGGAAACATACCGACATAAGTGAATGAACTCCATTTTTTTTTAGTTATTTTTCTAAATGCAGTTTACTAATAATTTCGCTTTCAAACATCTTTAAAAAAAACGGCTGAAGAGAATTTTCCATTCCCCAACGCATGATATAGCGTACTAGCATGCGTATATGCGTGTGAGTGGCCATTTTTATCTAAACGTTGAGTTTCCACTTCATATGTCCCTTGTGTTGTCTGTAAAAAAAATTTTCCCGAATTTGAAAAGAGCAGCGTATCGAGCCTTAAACTCTTTGTTGAACGGAACTTAAACTAAACATTCGAAGTTGTTAGTTCTAACTTAGACCAATAAATTTGCCAACTTTAAACTCATGACATGAAGAAGTGCAAACTAGGCCTAACTCGTCCGAAAGTTTGATCAACATTATCAACATTAAATGTGTTTGAAATATAACCTATTCATTGTAACTGCTGTTTCATTCTTCTACGTCAAAGGTCAGTTTTCAAGGAATTGTTCGAACATTTTCTATACTCATTGTACTTAATTATTTCAAACTATCTTATGTTTCTTCTGACAGCTAGCATAGTGCTCGTTGATACGTATTAATAATTTTTAAAGAAATACAACATTAAGTATATTTTTCCTTATTTAGTGAAGAAAATATATGAAATGAGATGTGATCTCTGCAGTTGCATGAAGAATGACTGATAGAAATATAAACTTTCTGATATGCTGTCTTCAGTCGATCATCAAAAACTTCTACAAAAACTTCTACAAAAACTCCTACATGCTTATCTTTTGTATCTTCGTTATCCTTTTCATCCATTGTTTTCAAGCTGTTGGAACCAGTTTCGTAGTAGACGATTTATCATCTAATGATGCGGCTAATCAGCTACACGCTCCTTACCATGATCTCTTCAGTTTTTTGTTGTTTATCATTGCCGTTTCACCTACAGACAGATAAAAATGTTTCTTTAAAGATAAGTGCAAGATAACAAAACAAAAACAGAAAAAAAAGCAAAATGCGAAGATATACTATGTGGAATAAAACACTACCACTGAACGACACATCTCGTTCAATGAATATTTCCTAAAAGAAAGTGAATGCAGTTTATGTAACATTACAAAAATGCATCATCTTCTACCCCTGTTTCTAAACAGTTGAATAGGACAGGTTGATATTGAGTATGCATATGCATAACAATTATCAGCTTTCACTTACGTAAGCACCGATTTCAAACTTCAGAACATTGCAGTCGTTTGCACATTCTTAGAAAACATTACATATACACGTACAAAGAAGGAGAAGGTATAATGCAGGTTACACAATCTTATATTTGATTACGTACCATAACTCTTTTTGGTTTTATTTTTTAACTCTCAAACATCTTCCTTTCGTAAAAATGTGGTACCCAGTTGTTTGTTTTGCCTTTATTTCCAGCGAGGTTTCAATTGCCTGTGTATTCTATTGTAAATGACTATCAACATATAAACTGCTGTCATGTTTCGTTGTAGAAGCTACGTTCTTGGACATCATAAATCCTATTGAATCTTTCTCTTTGACGTCGCAAGTCTTATTGAGTTTTTGTTTTTGACGTCGCGATTCCTATAAAAATCTTTCTCTTTGACGTCACAATTCCCATTGAATTTCACAATTCCTAATGAATCTTTCTCTTTGACGTCACAATTCCTATTGAATTTCACAATTCCTATTGAGTCTTTGACGTCACAATTCTGATTGAATCTTTGGCTTTGTTTTTAGCTCACCTGATCATTTTGTGATCATCTTATACTCGTCGTCGTTCTTCATCTGTCTGTTCGTCCGTCGACGTCAACAATTTATTAAACATCTTTTTCGCTGAAACTTGTTGTCAGAAAGGCACCAAATTTGGTGGTCTGTAGCATCCTTGTATAGACCTCCCTCTCAAATTTGTTCAAATGGTTAAACTTGACTGCATCTATGGGCCGCATGAGTTGTAAATAGAGACAGCGTTTAACAGCTTCCTCTCATGAACCACTAAATGAATCTTCATCTAACTTGGTCTGTAACATCCTTTGATGGACTTACCTTAAAATTGTTCATCAGCTTTCACTTGACTGCATGTAATGGCCACAAGATGTAAACGTATTAAGAAAATTTAAACCACTTCTTCGCAGTTCATCGAACTTGGTATAGAGCTTCCTTGAATTAAACTTGTTCAAGTTTGTTCAAGTTTTTCTGCTTGACTACTTTAAATGGCCTTTAGAGCTGTAAGACAGAAAACCCCTTAAGCAACAGTTTTTTTTTCAGAAACCGCTTGATAGATGTTCACAAAACTTGGTCTACAGAAATCTTGCATTGACCTTTCTCACAATTGTGCAGAGAGTTCCATTTGACTTCATTTAATTGCCACAAAATCTATAAAAACAGAAAACCCTTTAAACAACTTCTTTGAACCACTTGATAGATGTTCACCAAACGTTGTCAGGAGTAACCTCTTGTCAACTTTTCTTATTTTTTCCAAACTTGATCTGTAGCATCTTAAGGAAAGATCGTTATCAAATTTGCTCAGTTTATTTCTCTTGACTGCTACTAATGGCGGCAAGAACTAAGGATAGAAATACTTTAATACTTAAACATCTACTTCTCTTTTACTGGTTGAAGGGGTCACAGACTTGGTCAGAAGCATCCTTGCAGTGACTTTGTTTACCCATGTTGTATTTAGAAAGATTTATAGAACTGAATTATGCCCCGGAATAATGTTATGTTGCTGATTTGAAAATAGTATGTGTTACATTATAATTATAAACTGATATCTGAATGATAAAAAAAAATATAAAAAGTCTTGATTTTTCTTTTGATGCACAACTGTTTACATGTTTTACTCTATAATTGTGAAATCTGTTAATGTATTGAAACTTATTGATGGTCTAATCCAAATGCTAATGGCATTCAAACGATTAACCTGATTTGGCCTGCACTTTCATTGATAAATACATTTAGTTAGCATGTTTTCCACTACCGTCCATGAACAGGGTAAATAAAACCAAGCATGCAGCATTTTTCATTTTCGTCGTGTTCTTTTCACTTTTTCTATTTTATTATGTATAGTTCCTCTGTGAAAAATTGAAACAAAAAGAAGTCCACGTAAACTGTAAACCAGATTAAAGTTACTTTTCTGTATGTCCGATTGCATCATTCTGGGAAATTTGAGTTTTTGACAGGTAATTATTATTATTACTTTTTTTTTTGAAAATAAAATAACTACTGAAATTATCAGAATACGTAGCTGATACACGTAACCATGCCAAATTCCAGTCAATTTTATGAACCAAGTCTATATATAATTCCTTTTAATGCTCCTTTGGTGAACTTCTACCAATGATGGCTTGGTCCAGATTACTAAAATTCTTTGGCGCAATGTAGAGGAAACATAAGTATATAGAGGACACTTTGAAAATTGTTTTGTTTGAAACTGAATAATTTCAGAAAATGTGAGTAATCTACAACCATCATGGCCCTCTTATTTATATCTAAATGCACTTTTTTGTATAAAAATTCTCGTATATACGATCAGTATATCGTTGTTCTCTAATTGTCGGTTAATGATAACGAGGTGTCATTCTTCTGCTAACAATGTATATTCTAATAAACTGGAATGAAATCTATTTGTCAGTATTCTAATTATTTTAGGGCAGATTTCGAAGACGTTTGCATTCATATGTATTGACTCTGCCTATGCTATGGTTTTGCTAGATTCGTTGTTGGTCTGGCTCAGATAATGTTTGCTGAAATATTTAATTTTATTGGTGAAATTGTGTTATTTCTCAGCATCCAATTCGAAATGAAGTCATGTGTTGTCAGATATAAGCCTGTCGGATCAGACAGTAAATTGGACACTAATAGATAAATCCAGTGAAATTCCGTATTTTAATTATTTGATAAAATGTCAGTCTCTCAACTTTGTAGCAAGTACCAAACAATGTACGATTTTATGTCAGTTGGTGGATATAGATATAACGTTATCGGGAACCTCTTTGTGTTGCATGTCGTCAAGAAATAGGATTAAATATGATATGTCCGGCGGCACAAATATTTCAACTTCAGAAGTAGGTTATTGCCCTATATTAGCTTAGTCGTGACGTTAATATTGACGCCTTTGTCGTCTTTATAGGATGTAATGCTTTGATAGACCTAGATTTGCAGTTTTAAGTTTTACTTCCGAGTTTTCTCTCGCTTGTGTTGACGCTAAGCTCAAAGGAGAGATATCTTCTTTAAGCAGGATGCTTGAACAGGTTGAGTCTAGGTTAATTATAATAATATCTATATTAAGATCATTTACCAGCATAGACCACATCAAATTAAGTAAGTAGCAGACTCGTATTGAGTCTGTCAATGAGATGTACGAAAATGGGCAACACTCATTACACCCACTTGGCACTGGCTTTAGCAAATCTCTACTTGCATTTGATATTGACTGGTTCTCAATGATCCCAAGTACGGGGCGACTTGAAATTCTTTTAAGCTTAGTTCGATATTGTTCTACAGCTGACCGTAGGAAGGCGTTGGTCCTGTTTCAAACTTTGTTTATATAAAATGGTGTGTTTTTATTCGTCCTGTATCCATTTTGGACTAAGTTATGCTTTCCTTTGTTTCAGGCGATAAGTGTTTCGTATGTTATGCTTTTCTAGAAGGCACCGCTGTTAATTTGGGTGGAATTTTGTTGGCTGTGTGCTTTTTGTGTATTGCCTTTGTGTTCATCTTTCATTGACTTTTGTATCAGTTTAATCGTTTGTATAACACTTTACGGAAGTTTTAATTGATTTCTTGTTGTTTCGATTATCATGGTTATTTCTGTTGGAAAATTTTACTTTTCCCAGGCACTTAGGAAGATGTTTTGTGTTTAATTATATGAACATTTAGTAAAGTTGTTCATTCATTTAGTCTCTTTTATAGTTACACAAACTTAGTTGCATTAAATTACGATGTATTTTAGTGCAAGTGATACTTGAAAGCCTCAAATGTCTAATCAGTGTTTTTATTTTAACTGGTCAGTTTTGGATCATTGATCAAAGTTTCTGCCTAATGGAGTTTCCGGTTTTTGTGGTATGTAAGGGGTGTTACACGTTTTATTACCTCTCATGAACAGACTAAATCAAGCAAATTCTACTGTCATTTCACTGACGTATGTTCCATTTGTCCACATGATCTTTTCTATTTATATAATCTAAGTAGTACTCGTCAAATTAAATTGTATTTCAAATATTTTCTGATGTTGAAGATAATACCTTTAAATAAGCATGATCAGTGACATATTTTAGTCTGTTTAAGTTGATGTCAATATACCTTGACGAGACTATACCTTGTTGAACAAATTGATCCATGCAAGTGAGACGGTTACGAAACAAGTATGATACCTTTCAATTAGTGTTGCATTAAGTTCAAACATTCCATCTCAAATCACTTAGTAGTAATGCTACTTTCGAAAGCACTGTTTTGAATAAACTGATTTTTGAGAATAAGTTCCACCAAATCGTTAAGAGTTTTGCTTGTGCTAATATAGAACTTGGATTGTATTCAGCTAATAACAACGATCTATTTTGCAGTCTACTTCTAAATAAGTTTTAGCTGATAAGCGAAGCCGGCTGTTGCATCGTGGCTTCGATACTTCTGTTTTAGAATGAGGGGAAGCTGATTTTGTGTTTTCAAAGGATGTCGCTAATGTCATGTAGACCCGCTAAACCGTCTGGGCCTTTTTAAAGACGATACTATTGCTGAAGTTATAGCCCACTTTTGAATGGATCATTCTGTTTAGTTTTGTCTTCTGTGCCACATTCTTCTTCTAACATTGTTTTATATCTGATCACCACTGGTTTCTTTTTGGGATGTAGTTTGATCGTCATTTGGATTGTTAATGTATGTATAGTTCATTTTTTGTGGACTAGGTACGAAGCACAGGTACAATATACTTTCTTACTGAAATACAATACGTTCTTTCATACTTATATATATATGGAAAACACCCTGTCCACATGCTCACTGAATGGTAATGTATGTTATTGCTGGTTTATCTTTGGACCGAGAGTTGTCCATTTCAATAATTTACATTTACAATACATCTTTGTTTGTCTTGTATAGTTCAAAGCCACACCGACACAGTTTAGGTAATATGCGTTTCTTGCTTTTAATGTTGAAGGAAGACCTCAGATGTCCGTCCGTGCGTTGTTTCAGGCATGGGCTGCCACCTAAGTAGAACCACCAAGCTAGACGGCTTCCTATCATGAAGAATTATACACCAAAAGTAGGATTTCGAACCAACATCGGCGAAAGGCAAATGATTTAAAGTCTGATATATTAACTACTCGTCCGTGCCATGGAAGCCCATTGCAATACATCTTTTAGAATAAGGTTTAATAAAATATAGCCAAAAACAAATAAATATTTCATCTTTGACAGTTACGTAACCTATAACATGACACACTGTATCCATTTGGCATCACTATAACATAACATTATGGAAATAATAGAAACAAATAACAAACAAATAGAGTCGCTCTAAGAAAATGCAAAAATCTGTATTCTTTTCAGTGTGATTTGTTGAAATATAGAGGAAGAGTACCAATTAATAAAAATTTATAAATTAGGTGGACGGATAGCTCAGTGGTTTGCACACTGGCCTTCCAATCCTGAGGTCGGGGGTTCGATCCCCGGCAGCTACTCGGGAATTTTCAGAAACGCTTTTCAGTGTTTCCCACCCAACTAGAGGTGTACTGGTCAGGAACCCAGGCAATCCTTGCGCGTATCAGTGCTATACACTGGGCACGTTAAAGAACCAGGCTGTCTATTCGCAACGAGCTAGGCTAAGTTAGCCGGACAAGCCTGTATCTGATTTCTGATCTCTCTGTCATGGGGGCTTTGTCTCACTCTGTCCCTCTGGTCAGATCGCTCTGTGTCTGTACTAGTAGAGGATGAATTATGCGCCCTATGTGGCTGCATTTGAACTATGTAAAGCGCCTTTGAACGTGAAATTGATCATGAAAAGGGTGCTATATAAATCTGGTATAATAATAATAATAATAATAATGACTGTGTTTTATGTATAGCAAAAAGCAGACTTCAAACATACTAAACATTAGTTATCTAATTATGTATCTACGGTCGTATGTTGGCTGATGAAATGGTGCTACAACATTTGCATTTATAAAAGTTCTCTGCAAAAAAGATCTATGTCAAAATTGTAACTCAGGGTGATCAAAGTTTTGAGTTAATATCATTCAAAAAGTTCGTTTCTAATGTGTATGTATTATATCAATTATATCAAAATTAAATAATGAAGTCATTATATCATAAACCAATACATCTAAATTTTCAAGATTTCAATACAGCTAAACAATTATGATGTTAGCTATTAACATTTTTATCAGTAGGTTATTTATACGCAACACAGAGTTTCAGAAACTCAATACCGTCCGACATCAGTAATTTTGAATAAAATATTATACATACACTCTTATTGCCGATCCCTACAAACATCGGCACATTCTTTGCTTGGTTTAAACCTGTCGGATTTCTCCTCCGCAAGGGAACTCGATGTAATACTAGCTGTAGCAGCTTTTCGTTTTGTTGATTCGCTTCTCAACATTATTGTAAAAAACAAACCTTCCAGACATAAATATCTTATTGAGTGAGTAAATTCATATTTGCTTGTTGTGAAAGAAAAGTGGAATTAAAGGCACTGCGGTGATAAATGAATTTGTAAGTGGATATAATGTTATTTATTAAAATTACAATGAGAATGTTCGTGATCATGAAAAACAGTTAGTGACATTTTATATTTACTGAGCTAGCACATATCTATATAGAGATATTTATCACATGTTTGACGTCGCGGGAGTGAAATAAAGCCATTACATAAAATTGATGATGCACTAGTGTAATAATGCTTAGACGTCAACGTAGTTTATAGTAAACGAGACGTTGGCCAAATTGACTTGTTTATAATAGTTGAAGAAAGTAAATTTGTTGCTGTTTCGGCAGAAAAAGCTTACATGTGATAAAAAGAATATTCCATTTGTGATTTTCCACATTGAATTTATTAGACTCGTTGAATAAACTTTATAAAATGCTCAGCAGAGTCTCACGTTTTATTATTTTATTCAACTCGTTTAATAAATTCAATATGAAAAGACACTCATGTAATATCCTCTATATAATTTTGTTATATCACATTCTATATTATTAGTTACTATAACAGAGTCTGAATGAAACAGAACTACATTATAACATCATAGTATTACGCTTTCATTAGTTTAGCATCTTGAATTTTACTTGTTGAACATGTTTTCAGAAATATCTTTTCGTTAAACATTGTCTAAGAGTTTATATGAAAGTACTTTTTCACAAAAAATAAAAACTATTCATTCTAACAACGGATGTTTCCCACGGCTTTTAAGCATCATGCTTAATTGAATAATTACAATTATGCATTTTCTACTTATGTTAACAAAACTTTAAAGTAAATTGTATTGTTTCATAAAGCAATGATAATTTGAACCAATAGCTTTGAATTTGAAAAGAAATGTATATTTATAGTGTTACTACTGTGGTCCTATCTTAGCAGACTATTATTTTGAATGTTAAGGAATTTAAACTAATAAAGAAGCTTTTAGTCTGAATGGAATATCATATATAAAAACATTCCTCACTATTATTTAAGTTTATATTTTATGAGGTTTGTTTACCATACAATTGAACAAAATTCGACTTTGTCTCCATATTTTACAGATAACACAAATGTTGACGTCATTGAGTCACTTTATATCACAAAGGACAATCGTTGACATAAATATAGTTTAAAAAGTGTTTGTTTCAAACGTTGCTAAATTGTAAGTATCGTATGTTACAGATAGCTGCATGTTTTTATGTATGGGATACCGTTTTTTCATGGTCAGTTTTAAGAATTTGGGTTGCTGATTTGGCAGTATAAATGTACTTTTATGATTCTGAGATTTGTATTTTATATATTTTAGAACTATATGTACATTTTGTTTTAAATGTAAAAATAATGACTGGTTGAGCAAACATTGTTTTGACTTTTTAAAAATAATTTGCAAGATTTCAGTACCCACTCTTTATGTAGTTTCTTATATGCAGTATATTTAATAGCGTCATTAAATGTCCCTTCAGTAATCGGCGTTCAATTCTTTGCCTGTCTGAGATCAATTCTGTATGAAAGAATACGTAACAATTCCTTACCCTTGCATGGTCGTTAGAGGCTATTAATAAGGTCTGAACATTAGGTTTTGCTGTATCTCTGTCATTCGAGCAGGTATAACAATTTTGATTCCCTTCCTCATATTTCTATTTCAACGTAAATGAGATGCGAAACCAAACTTATAGTACTGCTTGGTGCCGTATAACCTGTACTCCAATGGTGCGCGGTAGACGCAGCGCTTTTGAACGTTTATTTTACAGATGAAAAGAGCGCTATAAAATCTGGTAAATAATAATAATAATAGAATCCAAATCAAATCAAATCAAATCGGATTTTTAGTCCTGACATTGCAAATGCGTGCAAATATTTCACCATTGCTGGCAATATCGATTTCAACATTGCTGGC
This sequence comes from Mercenaria mercenaria, assembly GCF_021730395.1. Taxonomy (NCBI): domain Eukaryota; kingdom Metazoa; phylum Mollusca; class Bivalvia; order Venerida; family Veneridae; genus Mercenaria; species Mercenaria mercenaria. The sequence goes on from NC_069370.1 coordinate 42,622,531, forward strand.
AATATCGAATATTTTCAACTTGTTTGAGTGAGATTTTAAACTATTTGTCACTACTGCTACAGACGAATTTTAAAAGTACTCTGAATTGGCAAATATTCGCAAGAATTTAATTTTTGCCTATTCGCGATCTCGTTTGTTCGCGAATTTTATTTTTACGTATATCAATATCTCATTTTATTTATTGGTAGAATGGTGGTAAAATGAAGCGTACTTGTAGTCAAGAAATACTGCGAAACACAAAATAATATTATCTGGCTGGCTTGTAATGCGAACATTTTCTAATCTGCAGTAATTGAACTGTTTCAAATACTCTTCAAAGGTTTCTAACACCGCGATAAAGTTTCAGGCTTTTTGTGCGCATTAAAACTTCCAACCGAGGCCTATAATGTTTCCATTCATATAAAAACCTTATCGAAATCTCTTCATATCCCAACATTCTGAATGAAATATTCTAAAATTACACCCAGTGACTTTTATTAACTTTTCACTCCGGTTTTATGACCAATTTTCATAATTTTGCGGCGTTTAATTACCATTTTATTACCATACAGTAGCAATGCACTATTGTTCTGAGCTTGTCATTTGTGAAGAGATGAAGTTTTCTTTCACGGCATAAAGTATATTATTCCCTTATTTCCAAATTTTATTAAAATATCTGGGAAAAGAGGCATAAATGACGACATCTTAATTTTAAAACCATATTTTTTGCGAAAAAAGAAATATATTTATTTTTGCAAGCAACTGTTTCTTACTACAACTGAAAAATGTATATGAATATAATATGTTGTCGCTTTGCTTATTTCTCGTCCAGGGAACTGAGCAGATAGTATATTTCAATAATTTGTGTCTTGTGTGGTTTTGATATTTGATTATGTTTATTTTTGTGGGTTTGAAACCCTACAAGAGATGTAGATTTTTTTCATGTAAAGAAGTCACACACTAAGCCTGTGAAATGGCGACAATTATAAAAAGGCATCTGTCCGTACGAAAATAAAGTCTGACGTATCACCTTTTGTCGTCGTACACCACTGGGACTGAACAACCGTCATATTACCTTAATTGTAATCCCTAGAGTCTCATATGGTTCTGGGACAATTTGGTTATGAAAAGAATTGAAACCACTGTCTTGCCCATGCAAGATCGTAAGAGGCAGCTAATGGGGTATGAACACTTGGTTTTGCTGCGTCTCTGTGATTCCAGCAGGTGTAAGGTTTGATTTCATACCTTATATTTTTGGATATGTAAATGAATATGTGAAAGCAAAATGTTTAGTCCTGTTTGGGACCATATAATCTGTACTGTGTTGGTGCACATTTAAACCCAAATAAAAAATTAAACATTCTACAAAAATAAATAAAATAAGCGAAAAAGGTTAAACAGCTAGACAACCCAAAACAGTCACTGTCAAAAACCCATTTGGGAGTTTTAACCAGATAAATGTGCACACAACTTCACTGTTAAGCCATACCATGTTTCAAATGTTAGAGAAAGTATATACAAAAGTCAATATTGATAGGAATTGTTACATCTCTCAAACATAACATTAGCAGAAGTACCAAAAACACGGAAAGCGCTGTTGTGTTTGCCATCAAAGTAACGACGAATGGTTGAAACTAATGTTCCAACCTCGTCTTTTCCTTTGATAAACATTATTTATATGTAAAACAAAGATTTTATCGTATGATGCGATAGCAATATTTTGCTTTGAAAAAAAATGGTTAGAACATTATTTCTTTCATTTTTGTGTTGAGGAATGATAATACTCAGAAAATGTTGCTGTAATACCACTGCAACAACTTTATTGCGTTGGAATACTCGCGTTTAAATACGTCAAATCGCTTTTGAAAGCACGTTGTTCAAGATGAACATTCTAAGTGGTACTGCGGCTGTTTGTCGGTATCAGCGCATGTATATATTCATATGTAAATCGGAAACTGTTTGTGCATTGTCTACCATTAACGTTATTAAGTCATTAATTGAATTACATGTATATGACCTACCTGTAAACTGTCATTTGTTGTTATCTTACAACTAGTATTACAATGACAAAACAGTCTACACAGCTGATACAATATTTACAATATAATATGACAGTTTGTAATGTTTATTTCATTGAGATTATTATTAAATTTGAATTTTAGTCAATCCATTCTGTCACATTCTAGTTTAATAATGGAAGAATGTGCTTTGCAGCCCCATGTGGTTCTGGGACGATCTGTGTATGAAAAGAATTGGAACCACTGCCTTAACCCTTGCATGATCGTAAGAGGCGACTAATAGGGTCTTAACACTTGGTTTTGCTGTAACTCTGTGATTCCAGCAGGTATGCAAATTTTGATTCCATACCTCATGTTTTTATTTCGATTTAAATGAGATGTGAAACCAAAATTTGTAGTCCTGTTTGGCGCCATATAACCTATACTGTGTTGGTGCGCCGTAAAACCCAAATAAATAAATAAGACCCAATATTAGTTAATCTCTAGAAATTATTATAGAGATCGGACGACACCTTGGTAGAATTAAGAATTGTTGACGATAACGTGTTTTCGGAAGCCAAATGGATAGTACAGTCACATGAAAAAGTTCTACACCCCAAACGGAGTTCGAACCCACGGCGGCGAATGGGAAGTCTTTTGAAGTCAGCGGGTTTAGCCAAGTGGGCCACGAACCTCACACCTGTTTTTTGTGATTATATTTTATCATATATAAAGTAGTACTATCAGTTTTCCAGAGCAATCTGTCAAGGCACAAGATTGTGAAAAAGATGTAAACTTAGGTTTGTGATTCTTCATTTTCAAAGTAATTTAAATGAAAATGTTTGCAGTTTGTGGTACCTTTGTCGAGAAACTGCCTGATATCTAAAAAAAAATAATTGAGAAGAGTTCAGTTTATGATAACGTTGCCGTGAAAATGCTTGATTCTTAAAATGATTTGAATGAGGCTGCAGTTATAGTGATGCTTTTTTTTCGTGAAAAGCTTTATTTCTAAAGTACTTTAAATGAGAAGGCTGCAGTGTCACACCCTATATAGCTCCCTTCGAATATAGCTCCCCGGGGAGCTATATTCGGGGCACCATTTCGTATATAGCTCATCCGGAGCTATATTCTCCGCATGTAGCTCCCTCGCTTAAACTGGAGCTATAAACGGAACACCTGTAGCATTGTTCCGTATATAGCTCCTCTGTGTTTTATGCAACATGGATCACGTGGCTTATTTAGGACATTTCGTTAAATATTTCACACATGATGTCTTAATTCTAATGCAGGGGTCATAACTAGTAATATACCACTATTTGCCAGTCAACATTTCTGGACAGTTTGGGGACTTTGGGGCAACTACCTTATTACGTCAAGTCCGTCAAAAAACTAAAATCTTCAGGTACACCTAATTAACATTTGATCCAAATTTGATGATTCTGTCACATAGTACAGAAGATGAGTGCCTGTCACAGTATGATCAGGTATGCATTTGGACTCGAGGGTCATAAATGCTAGACCAGATACAAAACTTTAAACCCATGTTCTTAACTTCAATTGCCGGTTATTATTTTTTGTACAGGTTGGTGATTCTTGGTCTTATTGTATACGTTTTCGGGACTATGAACCTACGCACTCTCCCTCTGTAGCTCATACGTACGAATGGCTCGAAAAGTCAAATTTATAAGGGGGCAAGGAACAGTAAATTTAAAAATTTCACAAATCTGCGTTGATACCAGTGCGAAAAATCCAATTTTGAGAAATTCCAGGAAAATGTTGAGCAAATGTATTGCATATACTAAGCAATTCATCATGTGACATTTTCAGCCTGCCGATTCTGTTATTTCTATGATAGAAACAAGTAAAATTTCGGTTTCAGGACACTAAATTTTGAGGCAAAAATGGCCCGAAATGCGCATCATGCGCGACCTGCACCGTATTATTTGCAAATAATGGACCTAAAACATATGTATATTTTAAAGCATGTGACCAGACGAAAATAATGGTGGGAAGAGAAATGTCTCATAACCGTTTAATTTTTTTTTTCCACAAATTGATAGCTGGATGACCGTTTTCATTTCGTCTGACTTCCATTACCTCAGGTAAGATTTTAGACCCAGGCCGTCTACACGGAGCTTGGAAAATCGATTCAAGCATATTTATTTTAAACAATAATAACTTGTACGCAGGAATCTTTAGTTCTATAAATATTATCAATAACCAGTTGAATATAAATATCTTTAAAGTACATCTACCTATTTTATACAAAAACGTACCCGGGCCACAATGCGAAACTGGCCCCACATGTCTCCAAAGTGGTGTTGGAAATCGTATATCCAAATGACACTCTGCCAAATAATCATGTTTTGTATTACTCGAACAGTACTGTAATAGCATTTTAATTTTCCCATGTATAGGGAAATATTTCCCATATTCGGGTTTGTACATGCTTGCGTTCGTATACAGCTCCTCTGTCCCAAGGAGCTATATACGAAAATGTGTTCCGAATATAGCTCCCCGGGGAGCTATATTCGAAGGGAGCTATATAGGGTGTGACACTGCAGTTCGAGATAATGCTTGTTACTTATAATAACTTAAATCGAAAGGATGCAGTTTGCGATACATTTGTGGAGAAAATGCTTTTATTAATGGGAAGGTTGTAGTTTGTTATGCTTTTTTCGAGAATACACTTGATTTCTAAAATGTCTTGAAGCAGAATATTGCAGTGGTGAAGAACAACGCTTACAATGGTAATAGTTTGATTATAATAATATCACGTGAAAAGATTAAAGAAAAATAAACAAGCAACAGCAAATATTGGCAACCAGTGTAAATGTGCACAAGACAGGAGAGTTTGATACTTAAGCGAGGCATTGTTTTCCTTAACGATTGAACAATTGATCAAAGGTCATTTATCGCCAATCTCTCATCCATATGTAAATGTCAGTTACTTTTTGAGAATAGGTATAGGAATAAGTATTTTGGTATCACTAGGTACGTTAACGCACGTTACGTAACCTATGTAGTGTAGAAAAAAGTATGAAAACATGCTCTGCAAAAAGCGGAAGTATGTTAATGTACGTTGCTGTGTGAAATAATTCAGTTAATCAAATTGTGTTGGTCGTGCAGGATAGGACTAATGTTTTAGACGGTCGAAACTAGCATAACGACTTTTACCTTTCTTTATCTTGCTTGGAAAAAATGTAATATATCTCTGAGGTTTGTTGCTCAGCTGATCTTTTTCGTATTCTTATCTTTTACACAATAGTAACTAAAGAGTTTCTATCTTTAACGCATTTTATTTTATATCATTTTATGAAATATTGAACAATTTAATTACATAGCAATAAGTTACACATGCATTTTGTATAAATGTTGGCAAAGACGGTGCAAATGTCACCCGTTAAATGAAATCAATGTCAAATTCATAAAATGAGTTCTTAACATGCAAAAGATGTTCAAAAATTTATTTGCTTTATTATAGGATGTACAGAAGTAAACTGTTTAATTCCCATTATTTTTCTTTAATGTAAACTAATTTATGTAATCTCATATTTTGGCAGATTTGTGGTTTAAGGTTGCAGATAGGGGGCTTAAGACATTGTAACTGTCTCCTATACATATGTAATAATTGAAACACTAAGAACGTATCATTGCAAATGATTTTTTATTCACTGGTGACTTACTTTATGGCACTACTCCAAAATAGAAATATGACACTATCCTCTCTTCCTTCTCATAAATATTGTGCAGTCAACATTTAAATAAAGTTTATTGTAAAAGTGCATGAAATTTTTTCAGAAACCGTATAATGAAAAAATACTGATAAATCTAATAAACCATCTGTATATAGCACATGGTCAATAGACTGACGTGGAACACAAAAACAAGCCTTATCAAACTAATGTCAATAAGATATATCTGGCGATGTTGTCAATTAAACAAATAGAACATATTCAGAATGAAATTATCGTAGGAAATCATCGATGTAAAGTTCTTGATCCTTGGAAAAGTGTCTGGCACGCCAAATAGAGACAACACTGCCCATAAATCATTGGATGCCATGCTGTCTCGAACACGCTTGTGTCCATACGATCTGCAAATGAAAATAAATTGATTATTTTAGAAGCTTGCAGTGCGCATGACAAAGGAATAATTGAGGCAGACCGATAAACCTTTATTGAACTGTGGGGTCCTCAGTGTTTTGCGTATGAGGAGAGACGATTTGATAGGAATATCCCGGTACTTTTAACTGGATACGAATTTCGCCGTCCTGATTCAGTGACTTTCTTACTTGATCAAATATTTATATTTAACTTCCATTATATTAAGTTCGTGGGACTTTTCAATGTAAATGTTGAAGCACGTTAGATTAATGGCGTGATATGGTCTATTGTAACCTCTAAGTATTGTTTTGTTTTTTTTTTTTGCTTCGGGAATGGATATGGCTTTACATATAAATGAAGATATAGTTATTACTTGTTAGCAAGTGGCCTCGAAAGGAAAACAACAAGATATAATTAATATTTGTTCAGGTGTTTGTAAATGCTTGAAATTATTAAGCTTGTATAGTTTGATGACGTAGGGGGTCCATAAATGGCTTTAAAAATAAAAGAATCATTCACTGAGGCATAATAAATAATTCCGTACTGGTAAATTGTTATTCAAACTATTGCGTTACTTTTGTTTAATATTATTTCAATATTTTTTTTCATAGTTACTATAATTACAGAATCTGATCCTATTATGATTTTTGTACAAATTGTCCCGCACCTGGTAGTTGTAACATTGAAACTGAAAGAGACTTGTTCGATCATCATTAATGAACCTGTATAAAAGACCCTTTTCAAAATGTTTTCATATTTTATAAGACAGATCCCTTTACCTTTTAAACACACAGGCAGCAGGCGTAAAAGTTTATTGTTGATATAAAAAAAAATAAAGAATTACGCAGAAATGACATTTGCGAAAATATGCATGTTCAGGAAATTGTAAAAATTTTATGAATGGCTAGTTTGTATTATTGGAAATCTGATATTGCAAAGAGAAATAAAATATAAACAAGTATATTTGAAATAATTATTTAAGACCGATTGTATTTTAAAATTACATTCAACATAAAAGCAGTATCCAGAAATAGTTGTGGAAATTAATATTTAATTAAATTCTCTCAATACCAGGTTCCAGACACTACGCCATAAAGATAATCAAAAATGCATTAGATGCTCAATATCTTTTAAACAAAAGAATTATTTAGATTTAAATAAATCCTTGAATGTTTTATTTCATTATAATAAACAAGACTTTTGAACTTCTTTGCAAATAAAACAAAATCTACACAGCCGTTATATTATACAAAGGCTTTAAGATTTCATATTACATGTATTTACATTATTCATGAAAATAATGCAACTTGTGTATATTCTGTACAGCCTACATACTGAATATTTGTTCCATATAGAATATTATACAATTATTGACTCTTAAGCCATTGGATATGATGTGTTATTCACCGGAAGAGGGCAGTATTGACCGAGGCGATAGCAAGGTCAATATTGCCCTCTTCCGGTGGATATCACTTCATATCCAATGGCTCAATAGTCAATAATTGTTTTATTAAATGAGTTCAGGTTTTTATGAATAAGTAACAAATATTTGTTGGACCATATTTTATGTTTGAAAGTATCAATAAGTAACTTCCGTTCTATTTTTAGAAAGACATGTTTAATGAGGAAACCCCACTAACCATTAAACATGAAATATATTTTGAATGATGATGAGCGGTTTCGGCCAATGGAATTTAGGTTATTTTTAGAACATAATAATATGAATTGTTTATCTATATTAAAACAATTTCAGTAAAATTGTTAACCATGTGTAACATTTTTGCACAGATACAAAGATGGTGTCATGTATGTTACTTCACATGAACATATTCTATATTCGGTAACGAACATATTATATGTATCTATTGTTTTCATGCTTCATGGCACTTTATGTTCTAAACTTTTCTTAATGAAACATACAAACATAGCATTTTATGTTTAAAACCCGTACTTTATTTCAGTAAATTTGTACCCAGTGCATGCATGACTTTGATAGTGAAATAAAAGAATATAGTAATACTTTCGGGTGACTGATATTTTTTCTTTTAGTCAGCCAAACTATGCTTCAACTCTCATGTTCGTGACTCTCATGTATTATGATGTTCATTTGCATTTACATTTTTTTTGGCATACTTTTAATATGAATAATTAACACTGGTGTTTATATCTGTAAGTCTAAAGAAAATTGTGAAAGTTATGATCCTTACATTGCGGCAGGATACAAATTGAAATTGTAATATTAACCGTAAACAAGCATATTCATCACAAATCAACTAAGCTTTAACTGGAATCGGACTCATATTCTCTAGTTTTCACTTTATGTAACGAAACCCTAGCTTAAAGGGACATGCTTCTAATTGCCCATAACCATATCCATTTTTGAAACACACTTCTATCGAAGAAAGGGCTTCCATAGACGATTAGCAATGTTCGAATCTCTTACTCCTCATGGTTTTGGGTTTAAACACAATATTGGGATGGCAAATTCTTCATATGACTTTAGGAAGGTCGATGCTACCCCATGCCCGAAAACAAATGTCCGAAGATGTATCTAGAGACTTACTTCGCTATATCAGAAGCTTGAAAATTCACCATAAATATGGCCTACATTGTGTCGGTGTGAGTCGAAACACAACAAAAATAAAACAGATCAATTTATGACTGATTATAACCAAAATCGTGAAAATACGCTTGCATCTACCGAATTATCATTACAATGGATTATATTCACATTATAAACAGATAACTTTAAGATTATTCCCCCTAAATTGTGAAAAAAAATTGACCTAAAGGTATACCAATGTACAAGTCTTATATTTTTGTAACAAAAAAAGTATTGTTTACAGTAGAAGTAGAAATTATATCAGAATTAGAATCTGGTTCCACAGAATAGTAACTTGCATCTGCTAATCTAGTAACAGCCCCAAACGATTTAGCTTGCTTTGCCTTATAGTATTTATAGCCTCTGGTAAACAATCCACTTTGTCTTTCAGCCGTATTATAATGTCACAATAAACCTTTGACTCGCTTATCGACTAAGCAAATTAACTTTATTTGAATTACATTATTTGTTCCGATACGTATTCTTATTTTGACATTTGCTCATGACAGCTTCTCAGGCGGGTATTGTACAAACGAATACAAACGGTATCACAGCATATCCCGTGACATTCTATACCAGTATTTAATATATGCGTGCAATGAGACATCAGGTATCTATATAATTCTGTTTTCAGATTTGAGTGACAAGGCTAGACAGACATTCTCCGTTCTTACATCCTAACGTCGTCGTTTTGACAGCCGAACCTGAATCCTGAATACCGATTATTCGTGAGTACTGTCATTTCTTCGTCATTTTAGAAGAAACCTGAATAAAAGGCCCTCGACCCGTAAATACTAGCTTATATTAATTCGCGAGGCATCAAGTTCTCGCCAGTGAGTCCTGCCCAAAATTGGCATTTAATTGAGACACGATGAAATCTCCTTAACAAAAAGAAACCTCGCCCGTGAATATTTTAAATTGTGTTTTTAACAGAAACATACAAACTAAATTGTTAGTCATACAGAATGCTCTAATTTATTCAAATCCGTTTGTTAAATAACAACATTCCTTTAGTGCGCGTAACGATCTGTCGTACAAATGATGTGTAATGTATAAATAGGATTAAATTGAACAATTCATTTTTAGACTTTTTGCGATGACACTTTAAGTGTTTGTCCTTAAGAAGGCGTGTTTCTTCTTATTTTACAAAACGTGTCGGAACTAAACCCTTGTAACTTTGACGCAAATCTTGAAGTTTGATTTTAGCATTTTAGGTTCATATCTCTGCGAAAAAATAGCAACACGGCCACCATAATATTTTGTTAAGTGACATGTCTTGTCCTTTTCTCAACTGATATATTCCTTTATTAGAGGGTCTTTAAAAAACATAAATCACTTTAAACCTGAAAACTCTATCAATTTCTTATTATCAATGATATGATAATTTGTCGGCTTTTCGTTCCTGATATTTATAATGATATAGTATATCACAGTGTTGAAATTCTCGTTTCCTTACAGTTTTTAGTATTCCATTTTTAAAAGACATACATGTTTCACTCTGTTCCTATACAGAATCACCACTAAGTCCAAATGTAAATGTGTATTTATATAAAATAAACAACAGTACCGAAACATTATTACAAGCCATTTGTTAATGTAAAAATGTAAACAAAATATTATGCAAACACTAAATTATCATTTTTACGCGCGTTGAATACCGTGTATTCAAAAATGTTTACCTACTCATATTTAACTTTTATTTTGTTTTCAACGAAGTAAACTGTGGAATTAGTATTCGTATAGAATATCAGTTTGAATATTTAGTTCTTTGGGTATATACTTTAGTATTCGTATAGAATATGAATTTGAATATTTAGTTCTTTGGGTATATACTTGTTCTTTTTAAAGAAGGTGGAACATCCTCGTGTATCATAGATGAGAAACCTAATGTTTTAATATTTAAATTAAATATTTATATATGTTATTATTTCTGCGTTTCGGAGCAACTGATTATTCATTTAGGTGAGCTTTCAGTTTTAGAAAACGTCGTTAAAATTTATTTATGTGATTTCTTGCAGAAAATTACAACATCTTCAGTCGTATAGTGTTTCTGGTATTTTTGAGACGGAGAAAGGAAAGCAAGGTCGCCAAAATCAGCGTTATTGTTTATGTGTTTTATATATTTTTTGCAAACGTTTTATTTAAAAAAAAAAAAGATTATAACGCTACCTCCAAGAAGTTTTAGTGTGTATAAATAAATTTGTCATTGCCATTTTAATAAATGAAAATAGTTACTTCCTTTTTGAGGAAGATCTTTAAATTATAGTTTGCATGTTATCATTTAAAAAAGTTCTTACTCTTTTTGATGAGTATAAACAATTAGAATAGTTTCATATACATTGTGTCTTCTTCAACATATTATGTAAATACCGTAATATTAATCATAAGTTGGGAAATAAATCGTAATATTACTGGAAGATCGTTTTTTTTTTCGTAAATATCGCAAGAATAAACTTCCAGACTGGTACTACTACGTTCATGACTCATTTACTGACCTAATATATAAATAATAGTAAAATTGTATATTAAATTTAGCTGACTAAATTATATCAACTTTCAATTTTACAAGTTGAAAAACACTCGCTCTAAACACGCATTATAAAACTCAATTCAAATATCTTGTCGCCATCTTGTTGATGAAAACTGCATCTTTGCACCAAAAATTAATTTATAGTGCGGAATTCAAAACCATTAATATTTCATTAAATAGCTATTTGAAATGATATATTTGGCAATTTTATATTTTTTAGAAACGTTGAAACTTAATTGTTACGTTCATGCGTAAAATAGCTGCTTAAATATTTATTTTTGTGTAACCCGTCAGAAAATTGATGATTCTGTTGTAAATAAAAAGAGCGAAGTGGAATCCATCACAGACTTGATGTTGTTGTCGCAAAACAGAATATCATGCCGCTTGTTGACACATGTAAAATGAATCCTCTTCAAAATTGGCAGTATGATACAGCACATTTATAACACGAATGTATTTGTCAAACAAACAAAAATTTCCGTATATTAAAGAATAAAACATTAAAGGTTATAACATTGCCAAACAAAATGAAGCAATTTTTTTCTCTAAAATTCAGTCCAATGCGATCTTGAAATGTCTCATACTTTCAAATAATATCAGCTTTCTTGCAAAAAAAAAGCTCACGAGAAATCCAGTCTGAGTTCTTCGGACGGGCTTTTAAGGAAAGTTTTTTCTCTGGCTATATGTTAATCCATGATAGAACACAATGCCTGGAAGTACACACCGGTTCGTTCCTAGTGTTATTTCAAATGATATAACAAAATAGTTCGTTAACTAATCCGGCACCATGATATGTTGATTGAAATCAGCGTAAAACGTCTCAGAACAAACACGACGCGGTGTATTCAAGGAAAAATAATCTAATGATACGACACAGGTATTTAGTTACCGGTCACATTACATACCTAAGTGCACAAATTCACCAACATAAGTAATCAAACACTGCAAGACGTATATCCAATGCATTTAATATATTCCGTGTGTTGCATATTTATAAAAAGCACTGTTGCGTGTTATTGTTACTTTTAGCAAACTATTTATTAGAATATAACTCACAAAACAACACAACCTTTACATTTCTGGGATATATCCTTACTGTACGGGCTCTTAACCTGAAATAAACATCATTACTGAAACATACATTAAATAGATGACAGTTATTTTATTAATAGGCTCTGTCCGTCTATGCTTTATAGTGTAATTTATCAAACATTCTTTTCCTATCGAGGGATTTCAGATTCTGTAAGCTTATTCCGACCTGAGACAAAAAGGAATTCAGAAACAAACATTAAGAAAGACTAAAAAGTTTGCAAAGTCTATTGGAAAATGGGAACTAGGGTCATTAATTTCTAATTTTCAGCTAGTTTGCCTCGTGCTTGTATTAGCATACCAGCCTGATTGATGTTAAGATATTGTTTACTTTATGCAGATGAACCTAACAGCGCCTAATCAATCATTAACAACACTACGACAGTTGACGTTTTGAAATCATGTTTTCTTTTTCCCCTAAAAACTGTTCATGAGTTTATTTCGCATACTGTGTGCAGCAGCATCAAAATTCATTTCAAAATTGAAAGTCATTGCAATGAGCGGCTGAATAATCCATCTCTATGTTATTTCTCGAGTGAATATATTTTCATACCATGCAATGGCAGCCAGAGTTAAACTAGAATTGAATGGGAGTATGATGTGAGTAGTCCTCAAACTTGTACATTGTCACTTAGTTACTGTGCAAAGACAACCAGTTTGTTTGTTTGTTTTGGGTTCAGCGCAGTTTTATAGCAATATTTCAGTTACGTAATGGTGGACATTTAACCTAATGTGTGTTCCTGGATTCTGCAACAGTACTACCCTGTTCTCCGCAAGTAAAGGGCAGTCGGAGTTAAATTAGAATTGAAAAGTTGTTGCAATGATGATGTGAGCATTCTTTTATCTTGTATATTGTCGCTTAGTTACTGTGTAAGGGCAGCAAAATTAAAATCAGAATTGAATAGACGTTGCAATAGTGGTGTGAACAATCCTCTACCATATGCATTGTTACTTGCATGTTGTACAAATGAATCCAGCTTTGTATCCGAATTTATTTATCGTAACAATGAGGGAGTGAACAATCCTCAGACTTTTACATTATCTTTTTTTTTTCAATTTTCATACGAAGCAATAGCAGCCAGAGTTAGATCAGAATTCAAAGGTTGTTGCAGAAAGTGTGTGAGCAATCCTTTATCTTGGACAGTGTCAGTTGGTTATTTATTTCAGCTGAATGTAATTTCATACCAAACAAGGGCATTCAGAGCAAGAAATGACTTATTGTTGCAATGAGGCTGTCAGCAATCCTAAAACATGTACATTGTCACTCAAAATGAATGTAATTTTTTGTAGTGCAAGAATAGCCAGGGTTATATCAGAATTGACTTGTCGATTCATTCCACACACATGTACATTATCACTGAAATAAATGTATTTGTAAAATGCATGGGCAGTAGGCTATGGGTTTTTCAGGACTGGTACATTTTCAGGCATTTCACTGCCAGAATTTCGCTAAATAACTCTATAAAAAATCCCGGTTTTTCAGGCTTTAGAAAGTAGATTTTCAGGCGTCTGATTATTAATTGAATCCCAGGCATGGGGCAGTCAGAGTGATTTCAGAATTGGTTTGGCATTACAGTGATGGTATGAGCAACCCCAACACATTTACAATGAAACTCTTGGGACGTTATTTTCACACTGTGCAAAGGCAGCCAGAGTTATCTCAAAACTGATTTGTCGTTGCAGTGAGGGTATGAGGAGCTCCCACTTCTGTACATTTTAACTGAGAGAATGTATTTTCACACCCTGCGATTGCAGTCAGAGTATATCAGAATTGTCTAGTTTGTTTCAGTTAGGATGGGGGCAATCCGCAACTTACACATTGTCATTTTGTTATACATGTATATTTTAAATTAATTTATTCTCCTATCGTCCAAAGGCAGTCGTAATTTTGCAGTTAGTCTGTTTTCCTCAAATCATTTTTTGCAAGGACGTTATACTAACTTTTTCTATTAATTCATTTCATCTTATTTTGAAGATGCAGTTTACAGGTAGAACTTGAATAACTTCTGTCCTTCATCTAACAGAGTATTTGTTACTCTTCTGGCAAGAACAAAGCAGTGAGTATGAAAGCAACCTGTGATATGTTAATAAATATTTAAACCCGAGTCTGAAAATAAGATAAAGCTGTGCAAATTCAATTCAATGTTATTAGAAAAGATAAAATGAGCCGTGCCGTGAGAAAATCAACATAGTGGGTTTGCGACCAGCATGGATCCAGACCAGCCTGCGCATCCGCGCAGTCTGGTCAGGATCCATGCTGTTCGCTAATAGTTTCTCTAATTGCAGTAGGCTTTGAAAGCGAACAGCAAGGACCCTGACCAGACTGCGCGGATGCGCAGGCTGGTCTGGATCCATGCTGGTAGCAAACCCACTATGTTGGTTTTCCCATGGCACGGCTCATTTGGATAATCTACATTATGCCCTTGCCTGATGCTTACAAAATATACTATTAAATTATAACAGTATATGTAAAACATCAGAAGTATACCTTTCTTACAGTCGAGAAACATTAAAAATTGAACATGCAGAAAAAGACCATCTTACTTCTTGCAAACAAAGCTGCATACAATATTTATTCGATACCCTGACGAAAATATATATAGCCTGGCCTGTATAGGAAACTCTTTTCATTGTAGAAATAATTTTGAAAACACAGACTCTCCATAAATCAGCCACATGTAGAACTTTATGGATGTGTCAGATTAGGCCAGACGTATATTGTAAATCAACTAAGACTAATTTCGCGAGATTCTTAAGTGCGATAATCTGTTATTTGGTCATAAAAAGATAAAATTCAAGTGAGCGTGAATTGACTAGAAATAAAACTTTCGATAGAGACTGATTTATGAGAGCGTTTGCAATACAATACATGAATTATGCCTCATCTTAGGAAAATGTTAAGAATTTCTAATAAAAAGTTGCTTCTTTATATGGCTTTATATTGTTCCGCGGAGAAAAAAAAAGAAATGTTCGTATTAAATTTATTGAGACGTTTTGATTTAAAACCTTTTTTCGATCTTTGGGATTGTATTGGTTTTTTCAAAGCTTTATACAGAGGCTTTCGTTTTCTTAATCATTTAAGTTGTATACATATATTAATATGAAACTGTTTGAGTAACCTTAAAAGTATTTAGTGAAACTACTAGCTGGCACTAAACGTCGTAACAGTTTTAAATTTATTATATTCTTTAAATATTGATAATACGCTTTGGCAAGAACGTCAAAACTTTGGTATGTTTTAGTACCTAAGTGTAAGAAACCGTTATATTACATTCTTATATGACCAGCAATGCTTAAATCATCACAACGATATCATGTTGACGTCATGTCTACGTGATATATAGCACTATCTATGCATCTAGAAATAGCGCTTTCAAATTTGATCAAATATTTTACTTAATAGCATGTTTAAAATAAAATGTCACATTGTACAATTGTCTTGGGTAATTTGCACACATACTGAGTTGTAAAATACCATATTTCGCCGAAATTGACCTCTTCCGCAAGACGTATTACCATTTCTGGTCCTGACGTGTATAAACAAAGGAGCTTGACGACCTACCATTTGGCGCCATGCATGCGCCAAGAAACAGTTCTGTCATATTTGATCTAAATTTTACAATAAAAGACATATTAGAATCGAAATAATTTATAGCAAAGCTATGTTTGAACACTATTTATACACTCGGGCGATTATACGTCGTTCGAAATAATTCACTCGGGTTGCCCCCTTGTGAAATTATTACGCCTGACGTATAACCGCCCATCGTGTATAAATAGTTTTAAAACATGGTTTTGTTATAAATTTCTTAAATAAAATACTGTTTATTCACTCCCCAGACGCCTTTATTTCTCTACTGTTTTAAATTTGCACAAGTGTTATGTCTTAATATTCGCATTACTGTTATATACCTAAAATCAGAATCAACTTTGCATAATTATTTTCTCATTAACACGAATGTTAACAAATGCCTTTCTCGAGTTTGCAAAAAGAAAAAAGAACACGTTAGAGTGTGTATGTATTCGGTTAATGACATGGTAAGGCCAAAAAAAGATTTTGCACAATTTACACCGTTTGAACTTCTGAAAGCTTTCGAAGTTTTGTTTTCACTTTTGTCATTTAGCTTTAATTGTTTCCTGGCTTTGATGTATTTTTATTTACATGTGCTTTGAACAAATAGAATTTTATTCAGACTGAAGTAGATTTGTAGCGAAAATGTTAATATAATGTTTAGAATATTATTCAGAAGTATGCAACATAAACTAACAGGAACTGAAAGAATATTAGAATTTTACAATATATGGTTTTGGTGCGCGGATAACAAATAACAATAATTCTTTATCCACTTGTACATAATTTTATCTTCTGATATAACAGTTTTCATTGTACTACATACTATTATTATTATTATTATTATTATTATTATTATACTATCTTCCACCGAGTTAAAACAGGATACACGAGTTGCAAGAGCACGATTGAGGATGTAAAATCTTTGAGTTCACAATGTTCTCGAGTAGCATGATTAGGAGTTGACGGTTTTGTCGAACAATAGAAAGAAGAATGTAACATGTAGAATAAGGACATATTGCCTTTCTGATGCTTTAAACCAAATTTTGACCATTTTACCCTTGTAGCGTCACCATTTAAATTATCTATTCAGTTGATTTTTATTTAAAAAGGGACATATATTTTTCTGGGTTTTTTTTCTGTTTTTTACTGAAGCTTACTTTTGATCGTTCATGCTCTGATGCAAACAATAACACTCCCTGAAAAAAAAACTAAAGTTTATTAAGAAGGTAGTTGTCATTAAATTCCAGTAAACCGTTGTAAAATATAAAATAAATCATGTTTTCTGCAGTGCTATCAAAGCGGAAAGCTGCTGATGTTGTTGTCTATTTGATGTACTTTTTGGATAGAATTTCTGATGTTCTTAGTGTCCCGTTTATATTGCCAGTCTGTAAATTTACCAACTGCAGGGATGAACAACTTCTCAGGGAAATTAGACCGAACTAAACTGACAAAATCAACATCGGAAAAGAATCATTTCAAAAAGTCAAGGCGTCGAAAATCGCGCCAAGTTCGGTAAATTTGGTTTATAAGATTGATTTTACTTCAGAAATGATTTATGACCGTTTCTGACACAACGACTCGACTCGTGTTACGCATCTAATTGGCCGATATCAAAAATGCATATGATCGTCAGTGGAGACTGTTGAAAGTATAGATCGTGCCAGCGGAATTGTCGTTGCTCTGTGGGATGTAAAGGGTCAGACGGATGAAAAAGACGTAGGGTATAATAATCAAAAGAGGTTGCTTAACTGGAAATGTTAAGATATTGAACATACAGAGTAGTGTTCGAACGGTTTTTAAGATAAATTAGCAAATGTTTTTGTTATATTACGAACGACTTATGATTTTACGCCTCTCTTACAGTCGAAGTTGAAATTTTAGTGGTTCTTTCTCTTGGTAAAAAGGGGTCATATCCACGATTCTATCTTAGATATGTTCCAAGTATCCCAAGTTTCCTCAATTAGGTTCAAGCCTGTTTTATGGCAATTTTTTATTTAGAATAACACAGTAATTACTAACAGACAGGCCAGTGAGTCCTAACTATACGCATCACGATGGTTCGGTGTTCTGTTAATATTATAATTTAATTTAATAACTGAAAATTGTAGCATGGAAACAAACAATGCATTTAGTATATGATATGCGTCATTAGTAACAGCTAAATCCTTCTTTTTTTGTTATAGATCTTAAAACATTGAAATGGCCAGTCTGTTTGCCGAGCATTATATGACAATTCATGTTGTTTTAATATATGTTTAATCTTCTGTCTAAAGAAACATTTCTATTTCATAGCGTTTTAAGTCATTTCTTTAAAAGGTTTTTTTATTTTTATTAATATCAAAGCATTATAGATATTTTGAAAATTTAAGCCCACATGTATTTTACACTCAGAATATTAACTGCAATCATACCCGTTGCCTTGAAATACCTGTCATTCATAACAGTAACCAGAGAGACCTCCAAACAAAACGTTGTTCTGGGTGAAAGTTCTCCGCTTTATTCCGGTTTTTGAATGCTACCCTTAGTCATTTGAACTAGAATCTGTATATCCGTTGGGAACGTGAGAAATCATGGAATGTATTTATGGTGGCTGATTTCTGCCATTTCGTGTTTTCGCCCCGCGACCTCGCCGAGCGAAAACACGAGAATTATCCTGTTAAAATGGCGGGGCCACGGGGCGAAAACACGTTATTTAGCGGGGGCGCGGAGCGAAAACACGATAATATGCTGGGTCGTGGGGAAAGATTTAGTAAATGGTATGTGGGCGGCGAAGGGCGATAATCAGCGCTGCTTAAACGTCGCGTTTTCGCACCGCGACCCCGACATTCCAGTTACTAAATCTCGCCCCACGACCCCGCTAATTATCGTGTTTTAGCTCCGCGCCCCCGCTAAATAGCGAGTTTTAGCCCCGCGACCCCGCCAAACACAAGAATTAATATGTTAAAATGTCGGAGGAGCGGTGCGAAAACTCGACGCGCTATTCTTGTTTTCGCCCCGCGCCCCCGACATACCAGTTACTAAATTTCGCCCCGCGACCCCGCTAATTATCGTGTTTCGCTCCGCGACCCCGCTAAATAGCGATTTTTCGCCCCGCGACCCCGCCATTCTCGTGTTTTAGCTTAAGGGTTTAAGGCCAAACTATAGTAAAGGAACCAGCGTCGTGGGAGCCATCTGGTCTAGTCGCGTAATGGTGGTCTGGTTTTTGAACACTAATTTTTCACTTGGCATGGCCACAGAGGTCTAAATTAAATTAAAGCTGGTTTCTGTTTAAATTTCATTATGGATGTATTTTTGACATTTTGATAGTAAAAAATGGGAGAGAAGGTTGTATTTGGTGAAGTGAAACTCAATTTCAGTATGAGTAGTACTTCCAGGTCACAGCAGTGTGATTTTAATGTGGTTTTACAGTAAGCAAATGTGACAAGAGAAATCTCTCTTAGAAGATACATGACCCCTACTTTTCTGTTCATTTTATATCAGTTTTATCATAACATTGAATTGTGGTAAGGATTTGTTCTCTGAAATGGGTCTAGCTGTGTTTGGTAGCTCTTTAAAAATGTCAGTTTTATATAGAATATATAGGGAATAATATTTACTGGTGTGTGACCTTAACCATTCATATAAACCAAAACGGTGCAAATACTCTGTAAGGTACGGGAAATAGATATGGCAAAGGACTCCTTTAACTGACAGATTTGCAAATTGCTTATTAAGAAAAATGAAGCAAAAGGCGTTTTTAAAATGCAATTTTAGGCACTTGGTAGTGAGAAAAAGATGATACTAACAAATGGAATTTGTAATGGCTAAAGAAAAAGTACTTTCCATCTCTAAAAAAGAAAGTTGCAATTGTTGAAGAGAAATGCGATTAGTTTCAAATCTTATAAGGGTGTGGGGGAGGGGGGGGGGGGGGAGGGGGGGGCAATAAAACAGCATTCTAATGACAAAATATATATAAAGAACTTTCTTTTTCAAAGAGCTTCCATGGACCTTCGCCTCCCACAGTGCCCCATTTCATTGATTCATCCCGAACCCACCAGGCGCCCTAGCGGTCCCTGGACTCTCAGCTCAAGTTTCTGGATTATCCATTTTGTCAAACTTTCACCCATTATAATGTTAATGATAGTTCAAAGCCACACATACATATCGCCCATCTGGATATGTTGCATTTTGCTTGTGTTTGTTTGTGCGTTTGGTATATCCTAAATGATTGAGTATAGAATGTACCATTGTCGGTCCGTCGACCTCAGTTTGGTGTGCTGAACTCCCTGTTCTGTAAATTCAAACGGCTTAAGCTTACACAGTTCATAAACAATGCTGTTATATTGGTCCTTTTGTACCATGGAGTCCATGCGGTGTTACTGTATAAAGAACTTTTAAGCCGGTGCTAGGGGTTAGGGTATAACACATTGCATTGTCAGTCGTGCACAGACTCAGTTATACCAAGCCTGTTATGTGAGAAACGACAACTACTTGATGGAATTGTTCTAAGTAAAAGCAAATGCAGTTTTGCAGTAGACTACCTGATGAAATATGGGCCTTTACATTTTCATCCTCTCCAGTCTTCTAGATCAGGAATAATGAAAATTAAAGTTAAAAAGGACAAAATAAATTCCGCTTAATCGAGCCTTGTCCATTATTAGGTACTTGACTGTGAAAAAATGGAAGCAGCATACCTTTTTGGAACAAAATTCAAAATTCATCTCAACCAAAGTTCAGTACCATATACTCAACCCTGTCTACAAAATTGACTATCTGGAAATGAACAACGTGGTCTTGTTTATGTAAGGTAGGAACGAGAAAATATTCAATTCGTAAGCGGTTTTACATAGAAGTTCGACTGTATTTATTTAATATGATATGTCCTTCCTACATTCAATAAATAAGTTATGGTTAGACATTACAGGTAACAACCATTTTGTTTTCTCCATGATTCAATGGAAGTAAGTTGTTAAAATAATGAACTGCGTTTGTCCCATTCCATCACAACATAAAATATAATAAAAGAAATATAAATTAGAAACAAGGGCTGTTTCGTTTTAGTTTTGCCGGTTGGAACATAATTTACGGGGAAAATTTTAATATTTGTTTCCCCAAAGTTAAAAACAAACTAGCTAAAAATTTAGGTTGATACACATGTTGCGATTAAATTGTGGCGATTGGTCGAGTAGTTGTACAGATGAGCCTTCATAAATTCCCGGGGTGTTTTTCTTTAACAGATCTATTGTCATATGAAGTAAGCATTAAAGTCACAATAAACATTTTCTTTAAGTCATTCTGTAAGTCATTATATTTACGCTGAAAGAAACAAAATGTGTAATACTAGGTTTGCAGTATTTAGACACGTTATAGGACTTTACCAGCAGCGTCAGAAACATTTGCAAATGTCTATTAC
Organism: Mercenaria mercenaria; assembly: GCF_021730395.1. Classification (NCBI taxonomy): domain Eukaryota; kingdom Metazoa; phylum Mollusca; class Bivalvia; order Venerida; family Veneridae; genus Mercenaria; species Mercenaria mercenaria. Next base: position 42,643,800 of record NC_069370.1, read on the forward strand.
ACAGTATCGCCGATAGTATCTTAAGGGAATTAGAGTATTTGATTCTTCAATTAGAATTTGTACATTTTCCATGACATTTAAGTCTCCGCTCTGCACTCTGCTTGTATTGTTTCATTTAACATCGATGAATTATTCATTCTAATGTAACGGATAGAACACAATAGGCGATAATTCTGTCACTAGTATGATAAATGAGATGTTTGGCCTGTGTTTAAGCTACACTTAAATTATAACTACACGTTAGTATGTGTCTGTCCAAATACAATAAGGATTTCAACGTCTATTTGAATATCCAGTACAGCAATTTTCGTTTTTCGCGAGAGGGAATTACATTTCCTGTAATGGAATTAGCTTCCTATTTATCCTTTGCAGAGATTTCTGAAAAAAAAAATTAGAAATGCTGTCGGGCGATACAGTCGCATGAAATGACGCAGAAAATAACAAAACAGCGTTATATAGTAATTGCTGGCACATTATTCATTTAAATAATAGCAATTTGGGTTGTTACCATGAAAACGAAGATAAAGAATATTATGTTGAATTTATCAAACGAGTTGAATAAAATGATAAAATGCGATATTTTGTCGAACATATTATGAGTTTGATAAATTTAATGTTGAAATATACAAATGTAATATTCTTTTTATTATATATATCTTTTTTCTAATCAAATATCGACGTTCCTAATATCTATATATCTGTTATAGACCAGTCAATTTGACCAGTGTCCTTTATACTTGAAACAGCGTCACCGTACTAATGATATACAAACAACAACAAATTGACATGTTCTAACTTTAATTTACTCTTACGATATTAATCCTGATAAAATAAAAAAAGTTTTTTTTTTTTTTTGCTGTTGTGAAATAATTAAACTGGACATGGCATTGGAAACCGCGAACTTTTCTATGTTACGTGCGTGTCATCCGCATAGAGCACTCAAGTTTGCCTGAATTTATTTGTTATACTGAAAGCGTTTGGTCTGCTAAGTAATCGAAAGTATATATCGGCTTTTGTAGGACTGTTGGTGCTGGATAGTAGATACATACATCAACCTCAAAATCTTAATATTTCGTTGAAATATCTCACTAAAATGTCTGTAAGTTGCGTTCTGAAAGTGACTTCAAACAATAACAATACTGCTGACGGGAGCAATCCTATTTCACAAATGGCTGTGTTGCGTAATCAGCACATTTTACGTAATTAGAATGTAATCATGGAGTCCCTGAACATACTGAACGTAATGTTACCTGGTACACAAACAAAAGGAACATGATACTGACATTACAAACATGCAATTTGCCTGACCTAGTGTACGTTAAATCTACCTGTCAAAGAACAAAACAACTCTATCGCCAACAAACAAATATGTATATGGTCAATATGAAATCATTTAATTATTAAACATTAGCTTTCCAATTATTAAATTTTGTTTGTTTTTGGGTTTAACGCCGTTTTAACAACAGTATTTCAGTTATGTAGCGGCGGGCAGTTAACCTAACCAGTGTGCCTCCATTCTGTACCAGTACAAACCTGTTCTCCGCAAGTAACTGCCAACTTCCCCTCATGAAATCAGAGGTTGAGGACGAATTTGCTTCAATAAAGACGTAGGTGTACTTTTTTTATTTGTTAAAAGAAATATAAGATATGCACAAAAGTGTAAAGGACATCTGTATTAACATCTCATATGAATAGTTATGTTTTTGTTCCATCATAAACATTTTTACTTCATAAAAACATGCAGGGCGTTGCAGTGGTTAAGTCTGGTTAAAACCATTGAATACACATTATATAAAAGACAATTAATTTATTGTTATTATTTAATTATCATTATTATTATTATCATTATTATTAATTGTAGAAGTATTAATGATGTTAGTATTATTATTATTATTATTATTATTATTATTATTATTAAAAACAAGATATCTTTCCATCGAGAGCCTCGCGGTTTGGAATATATTTCGAACTTACCCTGGAACAAATAAAATATCCTCTAAAACTTCTTACAGCAAAATCTTTTCGAAACTATTTTTAAAGGTAATCTTTGTAAAATGTAACTTTGATAGTAGTCTGTCCATTGCTGTTCTACTTTTTGGAGCATAAAATACTGAAGCAACAACGGACAAATTAAATTTAATAGATTTTTCAAACAATTCGGTATTATCAGTTAATATGATACAATATTGCAATCTTAAAAGAATATGTGAACAAAATGAACATAATATTCAAAAGACACGAACGTATTGAAGTAAAACTTACAAACATCACTGCGTGTTATGTCTTCAATAAAAATGTAGTTAAAAAGGAAAGCAATGCAATTTTCTTCAAGACATATCTTTTCCCATTGAAACATTTCCGCGACACAAACAGTTTGGCGTCTCTAATTTCCAGAAAATACTGCCATTCCACAGAACATGGAAATCAATTTAGCGCTGGCTGTATTCGTGATCTGATCAACAAAACTCGATTAGTTTGTCGCCAAGCCTAATGGACAGATGACGCGTTTGACTTTTCTAGTAATGTAGCAGTATGCTTTGATCTCTACCGCTCTATGGCATCAGAATGACAATAAGCGATAAATCAAATTTGCTCCACTCCAAATGGCAGCGACGTTTATAACTCGGATACGCACGTGTCGTAGACGCAAGCCACTCATTGATGTCGTCAGGGCAACGCACGCGCTGCAAACAACGTATTGTTTATATATCCGTGAGGTAAAAACTCGCGCCAATTTGCATATTAATTCAAACAAGGTCAGTTCCCTGTGAAAAGTGATGTTTCCGTTGACTTGCTCATCTGAAAGCTTAATTGGGGTTTCGCGTTTATGTGTTCCTTTTTGTTTATGCCAGAATTAATGCAATATGTTTTGCACTAAATAAGACCCTTACACCTGTGCATTAATTAGTTAAAATTTTTACACGCGCTAAAGAATGTAACATGACTTTATAAAATTTGAACAGAGTGCTTGTAAAGTACACTCATATCCTTCATAACCTATTTTACGTTTTGGTAAAAATATCATAAATGTCCGATAGAATCTTTGAAGTTAAATATTACATATACTGAGTAAAAAATTATATGTCTAGATACTAATGATGAAACGGTTTTGATGGTGTCCATCCCAGTATCAAAAGATTTCTAATTTCTAACTGCCATCCTGTTATTGTTAGAAATATACCTACCTTACTACAAAGCACATGCCGCCTAGGAAACAACCCTAAACCTATTGCCAATGACCAAAAACGTTCCGCCTTTCATGAGCTGCCAGAAGTAGACAGAAGTCAAGCCAAACATTCAGACATGTGTCAGTCTGGTTTACAAACTTTCTGTTGTTTTGCATTGTTCTCTGTACCGAGTAACACGTGGGTTTTCAGACCAGTCTGATTGTAATTCAAAATGGCTGCCCTTTGTATAAAACATCGGCTTTCGTCTGGTTCTTGTTCCGAAAGTGTAAAACTGGAATGCGTGTAGATAAGAAAGTCAGCAAAAGTGGCACCCTTACCCCGATCATCAATCAAATGATGATGTAATTCGCGATTGACCTAGACGTTAACTGGTTTATAAGTACTCAGTAATCACTCTGATTATTACTGCAAGTCGAGCAAATCGAATCCGCTCGGCTTTCAAGGCAATCGGCCTTTCAAAACAATGCTCACGCAAATGGGGAACCTGTTCCAATCGCCAATTTGCTTTCATTGGCACACAAACAGCTGTCCGATCACATCAAGTATAATATATGGTATATGACGGTTACTAATGTATATATTTTAAATGCAAAAAGCTTTTTTTCATATTTTTTCCTACGATTTTTGTAATAGCAAAATTGTTTGAAAGCGCCTTCGTATCAAGATATGTATATATATTTTATTCATTTACGTATTTATTCGCTTATATGTTTCATTTTTTAGTTCTAATAAAGCATTTTAAATGTATTGTAGTGTCACGTAAGTGTGGTATATTAGTATTGCACTTCTTGTTCTATTTCTGCTAATAAATAATTTAAAGTATTGTAGTGTCATGTGTATGTAGTATATTAGTACTGCACTTCTTCTTGTTTATTTTTTACACTTTATATATAGCAATGATAAGAGCTATGAAAATGTAATACACAACAGAATTGAACGCTTATTTTACTTGATTAGTACACTATACGTACTAACCAAATATACAAATAAAACATATTAGGTTTTAGAGTGCGGGAGGTCGTGGGTTCGATCCCCGGCCGCGTCATACCAAAGACGTAAAAAATGGTACTAGTAGCTTCCTCGCTTGGCGCTCAGCATTAAGAGGATAGTGCTAGGACTGGTCAGCCCGGTGTCAGTATAATGTGACTGGGTGGGGTATCATGCCACGTGTCTACGGCGTGATATTCCAGTGAGGCAGCACTATAAAGTTGAACATTGTGCTCACTGCTACAAGTAGACACCGTCGTTTATATGACTGAAAATTGTTGAAAAAGACGTTAAACCCGAACACACACAATATATATATTTGTTTGTTTGATTTGGGGTTAACGCCGTTTTTCAACAGTAGTTCAGTTATGTAACCATAGCACGTTTTCCTGGATTCTGTGCAAGAACAACCTGTTCTCCGCAAGTAATTGCAAATTTCCGAACATGAATCAGAAATGGGGGACGAATAGTTTCAGACGCAATATATTTTATAAAATCGTCACGGAGAGCATACGCCTCGCCCGGGGATCGAACTCACGACCCCGCAATACGTAGATCTGCGCTCTCCCTATTGACTTAAGTCGGCGGGCTAATATAAGTATAAATACGGCACTGCAGTTCATTCTAAAAATAGAGAAGCTCTAAATGTTACCGTTTAAAAAAAATTCTAACTTGCATTTCACATTTCTGTTGTCGCTTTGTGTCAGCTCTAAGAGCTTAAAATGCATGATATAGAAGTACAATATAAGAAGTTACTCTTTCGTCATTTGATCGATGGCTCTTTAGCATGTAAATCCAGTATTAATAAGAATGCTATATAGATATAGGAATGATATCATGGTATAAAACTGATGAAAAGATAAAATTTAAATTTGTAGTTTATTGTAAAAAGAATATGTTTACCAGAAATTGTATTTTATTTAATGTAATATCACAATTATCTTGTTGTAAGTAAACTTTCCATTGTATTGTCCATGATCATGCAACATGATATTTTAACATTTTATATAAGTAACGTTACAAAACATTACGTTACGTTACGTTGACTGCCTCTGACCTATTTGTATTTGTCGAAAATCAATATAATAATTATTATAATATTATTCTCTGTCTGGTTAATGATGTACTGTGCGCAAATCAAATAATCTTTATGTTATGCCCGTTATTAATGTATTCTTATTTCATCTCAATTCTTAATAAAGTCAGTTCGTTGTTGTTCTTCCTGAAAAACTAAAATATTACCTGTTAGAGGCCCCGTCGTGATTGAAACTAATTAGCTCCTGGTAAAGCAGTTTGTCAGATATATAGATGATTTTTATGTAACCTCCGCTGAACTTTGAATATAAAGATGTATTAAACCTCTTCGTCATATGTTATTTCGTCACTTGTTTGACATCGTGAGACTGAAATAACGTCATGTCATACTTTTGATATTGCAGTTGCGTAATGAAAAATGTTGACGTTGACGTCGTTACAAGTATAGAAGACGTTAGTCGAATTCACTTGAAGGTAAAGAAACAATCGATGTTTCATAATGATTAATGTGATTAAAATGAATCCTGCAAGTGCAAATTTCACATTGGACTCGTTGAATAAAAAAGATAAAATGCACGACAAAGCCTCATAAATTCTATTTGAAAATTTGAAAACTCAGGAAGGATCCTCTCTATATATGTTTGTCCTCAATGTCTTAATAAAATGCTAATCGATGCCCATGTGACCTGTCTGGCCATAATGTCGACATCGAAAAATTGTAATTTAACAAAACTTTAAATCCCTTATTTAAAAGTAATGAAAATATTTTCCATTGAATAAAAAGTGTATACATAATTGACTTACGTTAAAATGTAATATTTTAGGGAGGGGGAATACGTTGTACATTTCAGCTTTGTTGAAATGGCTTGTCTATGGCGATAATATTGAGAGCTAGCTGAATGAGCAAGGGCAGTTGTTGATGGTGTTTTCACGTTTATCTCCGGTTAAATCCGTTGCGATTTACATTTTTTTTGTTGTTTCTAGGTAGCGCATCAAAGTGTGTTTAATGTGAAGTCATTATTTTACAACTCTCGCCAGATAGCATGATTATATTGGACCGTCGTCAAATTGATAGATTACGTATTGGCTTCTTCCAAATAAAAACAAAACATATAGATAAAATGTTGAATGCAGTGTTTGTCTTTGAACATGCAAAGCACGTGCTTTGGATACCATTTGCCGTTCTTGATTGAGTTTGACATATTCTGTAGCATGCTTCAGTAGGTTATGGAATAGAACTGCCAGATTTCGATTTTTGACGAAGTAAAGCATTCGTTCTGACATGAAAAGTTACTCCAATTTAAAACAACCTATTGCTGCCTGAGAAGTATTTCTAATAGCGTACAATTAAACTGAGTTATAAGGAAAGTAAAAAAAAGAGATAAGGCGTGAAACTTGAATGTTTAACAGCACAATAGAGTTTTTAACTTTTAACAAAAAGTCTAAATCATGCAACTTTCTTCAGCGCAAGCATCCCTTGCTAGAGATATATAATGCAACATGTAAAATTTTGATGCAGAGCATCAAGTCGGTGAATATTTTGAAGATTGGATTGACAAAAGGCTAATAAAGCTATAACTGCTATTGAGGTGCATTGCAGCCGTTGAAAGGCTGAAAAACGTCGTATCCTTGATAAAGTTAACCATAAACTCTCTTACCATCTTAATCTTTGTTCTTTGTTTACAAAACACACGCTAAGCTTCGTTCTGAAACACACGCGCCAGCATCATATCGAAAAGAACGGAAATGAACGGAGATCTATATTTTTCACATTTTCAAACAATAAATGCAAAAGATTTCTTGTAACCGAAATATTTCGACAAATTATATTATGTATCTTGCAATGAAAGGTCCATAGTTTGACAATAAAGTAAAACAAATCACAAAATTTAATTATATTCATATATAGACTGTGTTACTCCCCTCGTCTTACAGTCAAGAAAGTCACAGAATTTGCCTTTAGACTGTGTTACTTCCCTTGTCGTAGACCCTTTTTAGTAGTATATTCTAAATATACGCAGCAGGTAAAGACTCAGCCAATCAGTGCTCGCTGGAAATCTCTAGCAGTGGCTGAATAGGATAGGGATAATTTCTTTGTCATATTTCCTATTTTCCTAAATAACTATCTTTTGAACCGATAAAAATCTTATGCAATTTTCAGCTCCTAATTCCTTTATGTAAGCCTTTCAGTAACTGCCTTATTTTTCTTTTATTTACGTAACTATATCTTTATCTAGTTGCTAAGAATTGTATCCGGAATGTTCCTCTTAATCATCAGTCTTGTATGTTTGTTTTGGGTTTAACGCCGTTTTTCAACAGTATTTCAGTCATGTAACGGCGGGCAGTTAACCTAACCAGTGTTCCTGGATTCTGTACCAGTACAAACCTGTTCTCCGCAAGTAACTGCCAACTTCCCCACATGAATCATCAGAGGTGGAGGACTAATGATTTCAGACACAATGTCGTTTATCAAATAGTGCGGAGATATTTGCAGTGAAAGATATATATCATCTTTTTCATTGTCACATTTTAATAACTTCTCCTACCATTGTCACATTTTAATAACTTCTCCTACCAGCTGAAGAATCCTAAAGCGTATCAAATATAGTCGCCAGTTTCTACCGGCGATTAATGATTGCCTTTTGGTGAGGTCGATATGTAGATTTGTCGACCTGGTAAAAGCGATATCGCGCCCTCGGTTGATATCGCTTTTATCAGGTCAATAAATCTACATATCGACCGAACCTAAAAGGCAATCATTGTTTTATTATTAAATCCAGCCTATTTGTAAGTATAAAAATTAAATACAAATATCTACAGCCTTTTGGTAATTTTTCGTAGTAAATTGTGTACGACGTCGCATTGCTTTGACGTCAAACCGTGATGACGTCACAGCTGGAGGTCAATACGTATTTTTGGCTCCGCCTTTGAGTCAATACGACATTTTTTCATTGATCATGTGACTACATCTAGAACAATGTAAAGGACTATAAATATAGATTTAACAATAAAAACAGTTATTGTACGTTGATGAGGCTGATATCCGAGTCTATGGACCTAACCTATGTGATACCCACTAAGGCCGATAGACGTGAATTTTCACAGATATTATCATACAATAAGTATATTATTTTATGACTACCCTTAAAAAGAGCAGTATAGTTGTATCTTACAGTAAAATTAATGATAGATTGTTCATAAGAAGAAATTATTGGAATATAATGTCGCACTATATTCTGATAAATCCCTTCAATATGAAAAATAATTCCAATGGTACAAATGCATGAAACTGCACTTAGATATGCGTTTCAAATAAATTTCGTTTGACAGCTTTTCCGCATTTTGTCCTTTCAAATAAGACGTCTTTCTTTTTGATTTAAGAATAAATATATTCTTATTTTCAAAAATTACGTATGACGTCTAACGTCATATATTTTGCATTCCAGACGGGGAATTAATCCTGTATTTTATTTTAACCTAGGTTGTTACACGTAAACATTCATTACACCCTGCGACTGAACATACCTCTTGTTTTCTTTACGAACTAATTTTCTAGAGATTTAATATAATGAATAATTTAAAAAACGAAGATACAATCAATACTGTGATTTTCCCAAGTTCTGAAGTATTTTCCGATTTCCTCTTATATCATCAATCATGGAGACATTACGTGAAAGATAAGTAAAACATAACGTGGTAACAAAACATGTGCTATTTGCTTGACAAGATTTTGACAAGTCATGCGCCTTTTCCTGCTATCAGTACGTTTTTCCCGGTTCAGTGTTACTATACAACTTTAGTCAATGTTTGGGCTTCATATGATTTTATAATTTATTAATTTATTTCATAATGCAATCTTATAGCAGAATAAAAGAACATCATCAATATGGTGCGGGGGGGGTGAGAGGGGAAAATAACCGGCCTGCGGGTAACTGTTTAGCGGTAACCTGCTGTAAGGCTGATGTACAGCCAAAAAAGTGCATTAGTAAAGCAGGTGATTCCCTCTTCTCCTCGGCACACCCGGCACATTTACTATATTTAAGTCAAAAATGCGATTTTGATATAATCTTGCCCGAAAGTCAACATATTTCAGGGACGGTCCAACGCTACACGATAATGTTTACATCATGCGCGCAGATGATGTGACCTTTGCTTTTTCTCTTCCGACCAGTAATTTCTAGGAATTTTACATTACAGAAATAATTAAAAACCACGCTCAAGATGACAACAATACTTGTATTTGTCAAAGTTGCTAAGAATTGTATCCGGAATGTTCCTCTTAATCATCAGTCAGTGCGGAGATATTTACAGTGAAAGATAAGTAAACAGTTTAGCACGGTGTGTTACAAAACAATGTGAACTATTTGCTTTGGAACAGAAAGAGAAACTTTCTGACAAGCCAGCGCACGTTCCATGCATCAGTTCAAGCGTTTTATCCCAGGTTTCAGTGTTACCTGATACAACTTTAGGGTCCGAATCTTTGGTGCTTCACTATGTCCATCACATTTAATACATTTGATGTAAGGTTTATATTACATGAGATTCAGATCTATATAGTTCGCAGTAATTTTGAATTACAGAACATTACATTGGCAGGATTATTTTTTGTTGTGGGGGAGGGGAGGGGTTAAAATTTAAGGGACTACGAGCTCTTTGCTTAATTATTTAAATATCAATATGAAATAGAAAACATGCATTGTCCAAAGTTGTGGATGAGAGCAAAAGAATGTAAGTGCATATAAGTAAACAGGTGGACTTCTTCGCTTTCTCTCCTCAGTGCACACCCGGCACTATTTACATATATTTACAGTCAAAATGCGTTTCCTGAATATGTAATCATACTGGCCCCAAAGGCAGAATATTTCAGACGGTCCAACGCTTTACAGGCTGAGTGTAATTGTTTACATTCATGCGGACCCGAGTGTGTGACCTTTGCTATTCTATCCATAATCATTGGTTGACGACGATCCATAACTTCACACTAATTAAGTCATTACGAATGAAAATGAAAACATAACTTGGTGAATTACATATGAATCATTTGCATAATATCTACCTGGTGATGAAAAACATTGGTTGTGTTGAAAGCACGAGGCCACCATATACAAAAACACGTGTATTTCATACGAAAATAGAAACTGTTAACCGCAATTTATTTTGGAAGTAAGAAAAGCCTTTTGCTCTCATGTATACATTTTTAAAGTTTCAATGGGAGGAAAGGTGGCGGGGGGGGGGGGGGGGGGGGGGGGGGGAGGGGGGGAGGAGGAGGGGTCAATCATTATTTCATTTTCATGTTGACTTCATGAAACAGTTTCATGTTGACTGCATGATAACCTTAGTACGGCCAGCACCTATTTATGCAATCTCGCCAGGCATATGTATGTTTTTGACAACACAGAAAATGAAGTCACTCGACCTTCAGCTATTTCCGGAAGTAAATAAAATGAAAGTAGAAATGCCAAACTTGAAAACGAAAGCCGCATTTTGATTCGTAGATAGTCAGGGGTCACGCGCAGGGGTCACCCCGTCTAAATTTTCAGTCCTTTATTACGAATTGAAATTACCTGGGCTTTAGTCAGCATGTCAGCTTTTAATCTACGAAAAAATATTTTAGCTCTGGATAAACAGAAATCCCACAGGGGTCCGTAACGGACCAAGGGTACATTGATAATTTTGGAACTTCATCAAATCGCTCAAAATGTCATTTTTGATGTTGTCTGAGAGTGTCAGTGTATGCCTCAGATGTAAGATATAACCGTATTTGAGAGCTGCAGACCTAGACATTTCAGAAATACTTTCAAAATAAGTTTCGTGTAATAAATGTTGTTTCTACGGAAGCGTGAAAGGGCCATCAGACGCTAATACGTTTTAGTACGTTAAGGCTGCGGAAAGGATATGTATCTCATAGTTAAAGTTCATTGCTCGCTACGGAGCGGAGACCGAAGCTTAAGGTTTTTCTCCAATCGTGTCTGTTTATGTAGTTGACATTCATACACAACAAATGTATAGTGGGTATGCATGCAAATGCACGCAGTGGCACTTGTCACCATGACTTCATATTTTTTTTGTCATGAATCAATGAAAACTGAAATTTTAATCAAAATTTGCAAGCGCACAATTACTTAGAGGTAGATCAATTTCTTTGATACAAGTTTGACTATACGTTTTGATATATTTTATCACGTAACTTGAAACACTTGACACGGTCCCCTTCATTATTTATAATGGCGATCCGTTTTGATAAAATATGATATATATATTTTTCACTTTTTCGCACATAGTAAACCGATATATTGGTAATTCACGTAACGTAGCGAATCGTTTAACATTTTCATATTTTCCGTCTTATCAAAATGTATAAAGAGAAAATAAATGAAAATGTATCGGGTTTCGTTTTAATTTTTCACTTGACATTTTGATGATGGGCTGTCAAGTTTTATCAGTGAAGTATTTTCTGTTCAAACTATCTGACAAAATTGTCACAATTTTGGTGATGGGCGTCAATTTGGTAAGGTAAATCGCGTTTGATCGTCAGAGCGCGTGAAAATTTCTTAATGTCATCAAAACCATGTTGCTCTCAAGAAATACAGTGCTCCTAAAATGTTTAATGGAGATGAGTCAAGTGAAGCATGTAGTGGGTTTTGTGAAGTATACTTTCATTACCATGTATTTCACTTCGTCAAAAAATTTGTCTGAATTATAATGAAGAAGTTGAAAATAACATCATAAAGGAATGTACTTTCAAAACTCATCTGATTGATGTATGGCAGAGATGCAAACCTCAAAGAAATCATATGCATATATTTTACATCAAATTTTCAATATTCTCGAGAATGGGTTCTTTTATCAAAACAGCTGTTTATGTGCAGGATTTGTTGATTGCTGCGATAGACATTTTTTGAGTTTGCGATTATTTCGATTTTGTTTCTAAAATTTTAAAGAGATAGAGTTATCTTTTTGTAAAAATCTAAATAAAGTTGTATTAAATTAGTGGCAATTATTTCATACTTTGCAGTGGTTTACTTATAATATAACGATAGATTATAACCAGATAAATTCATAGTTTCACTGTTTACAATGACTTTGAAGTGTGTGAACATCAAACGTAATTTTTGACATTTTCAATCTTCAAGAAGTAAGATATATGTGCTAAATGCCGTACAAGAGAACATATAAATATTTACCCCTACATATAAAAATTAACAGAAATACATAAATTTCAAAGATTTTTTTAATTTTCTGTTATAAAGAGTTTGCCTTTGTTCTATTGTACGCAATGTTGTGCTAGTAAAATGGGTAAAATTTGTTCAAGACTGTATGAGATATATTTCAAATCAAATAAAATTTGTAATAATCAAGTTATTATTTCAATCAAGAACGAAAGCTATTTTTTTGCATTTGTCCACTACTTGGTGGATTTTGCAGGTGACTTTACATGTGTTTATATATATGTTCTGTTCTGATGGCATCGTTCGAGTTGAAACGTAAAGTGATATTCAAATACGACTGTTCCAAAATCAACGACATCGATACAGCCGATCAGAACAACACCGTCATGTAATTTCACTTTTAATATATACTTTCAATTACTAATAACAATAAAGATATGCAGAAGAAAAACACGGCGCGTGAATACATAGTATGTATACAAACACTAATGACGTCACTGATGATTATTCACAATGTGGAATACAGAATATTTCATCTAAATAAAAAGTATTTCAGTCTAGAACAGTGACAGGATTTTAGACAGAACTATACATATAATAAAATATGGTCATTATAAAAGTGCATTTATCTGCAATATTGTATTCAGCTGGAGTGGATTTTGCCAGGCCTGGAGCCCACGAGGCGCTTGCTCCGAGTGTGATCCTGCCTGGCAAAATCCATTAGAGCCGAATGCATCATTGCAGATCAAAGTACTGTTTTAATGACACTTTTTAATATACATATACCTATTTTTAGAGTTATAGTTGTCAAAAGTGACTATAGTTTTTAGATAAAGAAGATTAAAATCTCGTTTGAAACGTTGAACATTGTCGACACGCCATCATGACGTCATTTCCGATTGAATATTTTTCCGTATCCGATGGGAACTGAATACAGGGTTTTGTTTTCGTTAGTGAAGTGTATACTGTTTTTAGGCAAAAAATTAGGTATATATAATAAAGTTCGTTATTACACTGAACGTGTAGTCAAGTCTCTAGATATCAATGAAACTGTGGTCAAGTTGGTTGTGTGAATTTATTCGCAAATATTGTTTTAATTTTATTGATCAAAATAACACAATGTTTCATACGTTGTCCAGATCGGTCCATAGGACTAGCTGGAAAGAAAGAGATCTGGTCTTCGGATGGACGATTAAGCGTCGTTATAAATAATTGCAGACTTATACTTTGTATTACAACATGCACTTAAGACTGTTTAGAATTGATAATGTGGCGTTTGTCCTAATCTACATATAAAACTGCATTCCTCTAGATATTTCAAACATTTTTCTTACTAGTTTGTTAGTGATAATATTGGTAACTCTATTAACCCTTACCTTGCTAAATTTCTATAATGAACTTGTCCATCTTTCAATTTGGACAGTACCAAAAAGATACTGACTGAATGGCGTACAGTACAGATCTTGATCAGACTGCACGGATGTGCAGGCTGATCAAGATCTACACTGGTCGCAAAGGCAAAATCAATCGTGTCAAGCATGATAATGGTTAAAAGAGGACATAGCTTATATGCTTGTGTAGAGTCGGGTAATGTCTTTCTGAACTGGTGAGTAAACAGCCAATAGCCGTCTGGTCGTTTAGTCCGGTTTCCACTCGTTGACCAAACCACTGTATTAATATTTCAGGAATTTCGAAATCTCAATATGCCAACTGATTCTTCTGAGAATAGGGTGATAAATTATTGAAATGTCTAGATTATAGATAACTTCGTTACAATAGAAATATTTATAGTTTTCACACAGATGTTTTTGCCAAAGGACAGAGGCAATTATCAACGGAATTATCTAATGCACTTAGACATAACCATCCTATGGAAATATTTGAATAAGTAATGCGGATGGATACGAATTGATTTGTTTACAGAACAAATTCTTATTTAGTATCTTTTTGTCAGCTCAAAACATACACGTAGAAGAGTTATTTAGTTATTTCATTTATTCATAAAAAAATACAGTCCATTACATACACGTAGAAGAGTTGTTTCATTCGTGCACAAAAAAATAAGAAAGCTGAATAGTTCTTACATACATGTATAATGTGAACGTAATTGTTTTCAGTGATGTCGGAGAATAGAATGTAATGAGCGACACCTTAGCTTTTGAGTTTTCATTGAACTGATATCAAACTATTTACCCTTCAAAGCTCAGTTTTATTCAAATATATAACGTGCATATGTTTCCACTCAGAAATAAAAGGATGGTTTTGTGGTTTTATATCCATCGCTATGAAATCCAAACTGACATATTGAATGTGCATAAGAAATCATCAATTCCGCTATGTTTTCAGCTGTGTTTTCGTAATACCAAGAGGCAATATTCAGTTTGTCCATAACTCATGTCTTAATACTAGTACCTAACACGGCTTGTAAAGTCCTCCAATTGTAAGGAATCGAGCCCACTCGTTTCTGTAATTTCCTGTAATAGTAAGCTAACAAATCGTCGTTTCAGCATTAAATCACCATTACAGCTTTTGTATTTATAGCCAGCTACATTACTTCCGCGAAGAAACCAAAAGCTCTTATCCATCCGCCTAAACGTTTAATATCATTTGCCTCATTTTATTTGCCTATTAAATCAAATATCTTTAACAATAGCGAACAACAAGCGCGAAGTATTTAGCGCACATAAAAATTAATTTCACATTACGCTAATTATTATTAAGGTAATAAACCGGTGTTACAGTAAATTCTCAGCTCTTCCATAAATCAGCCGGCACGTGAACTTATATCGTGTAACACATCTTCATGGTGGGATTGTTACTTTAAATTAAGAGGGAATTTGAACATATTCGGCCCCAAGCCTCTACAGGCTATATATGGGTTATATTTTGATACTTAAACGTTTGTTGATACATAAAGTGTAAGGTGATCGCATAATGATGTTACGGTCGCATAATTTAGATGGGTTAAAGTGGTTGGTGAAATTGGATATGTGAAACATAAAAATGTCAAGATTTTATTTTATAACACATAGGAAGTAAATAAGCAAGAAAAAAATACTTAATCCTAAGCATAAATGATCGCTTTAGATAACCGTATAGAGTATGTGAATATTGACTGAATAAATGTATTTTATTTCCAATTAAACGGATACGAAGTTTGTTTACAAACTATGTGTTGGAAAACGTGGTGAGTTTTGTGTGTATTCACTTTTAACTTAAAGATATTACCCGATGCATGCGCGGTTTGAAAAGTTCGTTCCATGTATTTTTGACTGGCGTAGCTTATGCATTAAACAAAATGATCGTCCATTTTTCTTTTAATTTGTTTTAAATCATTGTCTGCTAGCAATCTGCCAATATTAAGACGTTATTTTTTACAATCAGGCCTCGGATTTTCTGGACTGGTTCTAATTTCAATACTTTGTCTGCGGGAAATTTCCTCCTAGGATGCTGTTTAATTTAGGACATTTTAGGCTTAAGAAAGAACTCTTTGGGGCTTTTGGTTTTTATCAGAATTCCAGGCCTGTAAATATGGTTCTTATAAAATTAATTGTACAAATAATTATGATGTAAATTTGTATGTTCTGTTCTATTTACTAGTAGCTGCTCAAGAAAAAATAAGACATGTCGGTTATTCTCACTTTCAGTAGTTTTTTTATTATTATTTGATTTCCCGATTAAAAGACTTAACTAAATTAGAATAACTAAGTTAAGATATATAACACAGAAAACCTCGTTTTTTTTATTTTGACAAAACTGAATTCTTTGGTTCAGAAACAAAATTTAATATGTTTAAGCATTTGAATATTGGTAACCATTATTAACGGTGCTATAATTTTAATGCCAAAAATAGCGAAAATTGTATTTTGGATAAAAACGCGGGCCTCCGTATGAACATTATACAAACAATTTCGGCTTAGGACGATAGTTTTGACTATTAACCGTCAAGCCTTAAGTGACTTAAAAGAACATTTTATTACTGTAAAGTGTTAATACGACATTTTAAATTTCCTCATATCAAACGGCTTCATAATGAAGTTATCACACTACATTTTACCTTGGAGTTACCGCTCTTCACAAATAATTCAAATAGATGCCCAAAAGCCATATACATTTAATTAAAGCTCGAAAACTCCTTTCACGGCAGGAGATGAGTATACAACACACCGGCAAAAGTACAAATGTATTTAGAATACGAAAATGTTAAGTAAGGACCAATGTCACAATTAAATCAAACACTTCCATACACAAATATCATTATGTTTACGTAATGAACGTTTCTAGTAAAGGGATTTTTCCCATCGGAAACTTCATTTGCAAAACTAAATAGACAAAATCAATTAAACGAACGGCACGAAATTAATTAATGTTGTACATGATTCTAACTTTGATTGAAAATGAAAATCACGCAATGTCAGGCAATCACATTGTGCGTTTATTAGGAAGTACATTGATACATAATGTCCGTCTTTTTTTTCCAAGAAAAAATGTAATTTAAGAAGGCGGACGGGAAAAGGAACTGAAAAACACTTGCGAGTTAATTGAAAATATGTTTATTTCCTTCTGCGCGTAATGCGGCGTTAAAGGAGCACATAGCTTACAACAGGTTTGCATTTTTGATAGGTGTATGTTTCATTATTCATTACAAACAGTATTTACGAAAATGTAAAGTGTGTTACTATAATTATGATGTCTGATCCGTCCATCGAGATATCTTACATTTTTATATTAAAAAAGAAATAAGATACATTTTCATTCAAAGTCTGTTAGAAGTATTTTTCTTGTTTATGTTATTATAATTTGATTTTCTTGCTTTTTCATTTAAATATATCAATGGTAACAAACTTTTCAGTTGCTAGCATGTACATAGTTTACATTCGGTGGCTGCGTTTGATTTACGACTGTTACTCATTCGGTATCCTTGATTACAAAATGTTACAACACATCTATTCAGTTGTCGAATCTGGTAGCTAATTCACCGCGAAAATTCGTTTATGTTGAGATAACCTGAAGAAAGGTACGCTTTTCATCGCTTACGCATGCCGAATTCAAAACATCTAGCGCTTTCTTTTATATATGAGTTGTCTTTTTAAAGTAAACCTAGTTTCACTTCTGCTCTCGAGTGCTTAAGAGATTTGTTTATGTGTCAAAGAATTCAGTTATTTATGCGAATAGAATAGCCGGGAGAAAATTGATGCGAAATTCATTGCTTTCGTTTTGTAGAGTGTATAATGTATAAACTAGAGACGTGTCTTTTCCTTTTTACAGCGATCGGTAGAAAAGAGCGAATCGGTTCTGTTCAGTGATTGGATAAACATTAATCACGTGATTGATGGAGAATAGAACAGAAGCAATGAATTGAGGGATAATATGTCAGTTTGTGAACAGAATGAAATAAATTTTGGCAATCGCGACATGCAGAAAACAGGGTTCTATTACAACCAGCAGCAACAGTTTAATTCTTACTATCCTTCGGAGAATGGATATTGTTACGAAAATGTTCAAACGAACGGTGGGAGTTACGGGGAGCCGAGCCCATCACCCCCGGGTGGAGATTATTTTCCCCAGGGGCAGTGTAATTTGCCCCCGGGAAGCAACAGTGTTCCGAATGGTGACTTAAGCCCAAATCACTATGGAGACCAGTTTTCTTCGAGGTGTATACAGAATATGAATTGTAACCAAAATCTAGGTTCTGCAAGTCCAACAAGCGGGGTCATGAAAAAGGAAATTTACCCGTGGATGAAAGAGTCTCGACAAAACACGAAACGCCAACAACAACAGCAGGCCGCTCAGCAGCAACAACAGCAGCAACAACAACAGCAGCCGCCTCAAAATTCACAGCAACAGCAAAATCTAGGAGGTAAGAGCGTAAAATAGTAATATTTTTCTTCATCGCTTGTATTTTAGCTATAAATCAAGTTTGCCGTCGCCAGAAGCAGTTTAATTTGGGTTAGATATATCACCCTTTATATTTATTTTAACAGCTATTAATGTCAGAGCCGACGTATGCGGAAAATTTATTGCCTGGAGTAGCTTTTGTTAAAAGTTGGATATTTCTTAAAGCTTGACTGAAAACTTTTGTCAAACGGGATATTAGTTACAATATTATTTACTTATTGCGTTGTTATGCACCGACAAGACATCTTTGTCCGGAGTTAAATCAGTAAAGAAAAAGTGCTATATAGGATCTCTTAAATAGCCGTTGCAAAATTACATCTCTGAAAAAAAAATATGAAAAATAAAACAAAAACTACATGGGACTGAAAAACTTGTGCTACGGTTAACACATCAATTCAGGGGCAAAAATATATGTAAACAACATAACATAGCTAAAATAGCAGACTCTAAATAAACTGTAAACATATTAATTTGCCAGCATTTCTCAAACTTTTGTGTTTATTTTTTTTTTTTTCATATACATATATGCAACTTTATTTCAGTCTCGGGTTAAACATCAATTATGCAGTTAAATTCTGTATTCATAAATTCATTTTCCATAATCTAAACAACCTTGTTAGCTCTCGTAAATGATGTATAGGATCGTTTTAAATAGTAGTAATGAGTTGGAAATGTAAAATAAATTCCTCATATCACAGGAAAAAAACAAACAAAAATGTTAGGTCAAAATAATGGTGGAATTATTCTGATTATATAATGCTAGTTGGTATCATTATCAGTAATATTAGTATAATTATATTGGTGGCATTGGTACTTTTATTCTATTATAATTTTGAATTAATTAGATTTTATTTCATAAGCAACTTGGTATCATGTTTTATTATTTTATTTGTTATTATTATTATCAAAATCATCATCATCATCATTATTATAATTATCATTATTATCAATTCTACTACTACTACTACTACAACTACTACTTCTACTACTATTATTATTATTATTATTATCATCATCATCATCATCATCATCATCATCAGTGTTATTATTATTAACATTATTATTATTATTATTTTGCATTTCCCTCACAGTTCCATAATACTGCTTACAGTAATGATGATAATGATTTTAAAACAAACTGATGATGACAATGAAGACGTTGCTAATGATGGTTTGATGATTGACACGTCAAAATAATGATACAAATTGAAAGCAACAGCTCCACACAAATCAAATATTGTAAATATTATTGACTTTGATCAAAATTGATATTTTTGATGATAATAATGATAATAATGAAATAATAATACCAAATGAACTAGTATTGGTAGCTGTAAATAAAAAGTAATTGTTGTTGTTTTATTAATAATGATAGAAATAATAATTACTGCTGTTAAATGTATTTTTAAATCAGATATCATTTGCATCTGCACATTTATTTTGGATATTCCTGAAATTTACATAACACTAACGCGAATTTAGATCACCTTTAGATAAAACATTAGTAAAAAAATAGCTCAATGTGTTTTAAATTGAGAAAATAAATATAAATTTCGGAGTCGCGTAGAAAACGAAAAGCATTTTTTACAAAAAATATCAACACGGTCTCGGAAAAAAATGAAAACGGTACAGATAAATTAATTCGAAAATTATAATATTTGAATCACCTTTAGGAAAATATATAAATTTCTCTTTATAATTTAACCATCTTTACGAAAACGCGCTATTTGACACTTTTATGGCAATCTGTGTTAGCAACTGATTTGTTTTAGTTTTTTTACATCACGGTGAGCTCGTCTGGAAAACACATTGCATTTTTCATGTGGAAAAAATAGCGCAATAAACTTTTAAGTGAGTTGTTATGTGGTATTGTAGAGTTATTATGTATGCATTTAACTAGGGGAAAAATATTAATATATTAATATATTTAAAATCCGAATATTAACAGACGCATAAAAACCCGCCTATTTTACTAATAACTTATACCACGTTAAAGTGATAAAATATATTTACATTATGGCTCATATTAACAAAATTTATATTGTATTATGGTTATTTATACTTATTGCATATGCTTTGAGGGAAAAAAACGGTTATTTATTTACATTTGTAATTACATATCGTGGTTCAATTCTAAAATGCTTAATTATAAGTTTAGTTTAAATGTACACACTGAATGTTAAAAAAACCTTTGAAATCTTTAAATCAATATGATTTTTAGGTCTTTATCCAATTTCATATGAAAGAGATGCAAGTAAAAAATTAAAAAATATTATGTCCATTTTAGTACATGTACATTAATTTTATTTTTAGGCCCAATAGGCGAGATGTCTTTTGATTTATATGTATTATGTATTTGCAGTTTATAAATAAACAATAATATTACTTACATTCTTATGTATATTTCAGCAACATTATAGATAAGATACTTTATTTCAGTCTCATCGTTATGTACTTCATCATATACAACAAACATATACATGTTTATATATATATACAAACACAAAATACATAACATTGTACACAGATGCCACTCAATATAATATTACTATCAGTCTGTTTTTAGATGTTATTAGTTGTATCATTTGCACAGGCCTTCACATTTCTAAAAAGTAAAGGACAAAGTATCCAAATTAAGCATTAATAAAGATGTCCTCAAATTAATCCGTTATACAATTTTATGAAGCCAACAAAAAAAAAACAACAACAAAAAAAGAACATGAACTATCAAAGAAACTCGTTTCGACTGTTCAATCCTCAATTGCTGAAGAGTACATCTTGCATTTACTGTGTTTCTTTAATTGTTATGTGCTTTTAATCGGGTCTAATTGGAAATTAAATGTTACAGACGATTAGTGTTTATTAGATTAGAAAATCTTATTCCTAATTTTGCAAATGAGGAAAGACTTTTACCAGTTTCATTGATGTTTTTAAACAGCTGATAGCGGATGTATTTTAGCGAATCATTGCCGCTTTAAGAGCACTTCCATTTTACTCATTTATGAAAGAAACTGTTGAGAAAAAAATCATTTGTCATCCCGATTATATTTCAGCTCTTCAATCTGATATTTTTAAAGTACAAATTTTGAACATGGCACCAGAGATATAAAACCGCTACCAGACCCTTTATATATAATACCGGAACATTTCATTTGATCGCCGTCTACAATCTCCAGTATTTATATGAGAGCTGTCGACCTTACTAAAGACATATTGAACTACCAAAGCTAGATTTATGTGAAAATTATTCAAGGTTTTTATTCGCCATCAACCAAATATTTTGAGTTGTTAATGAGAAATATGTTATCAAACGCTGGTTTCTCCCAGTATCAAGGGAGAATTTACCCAGCCTACTACGAAATCAAACGAGTGGCTCTTCCGATCTGAATATCTATGCCCTTAATCAACAAATGAATTATTTCTTATATTTCATACATGATGAATATAAAAAAGCCGCAAAAATACAAAGATATTTGATATGTCATACCTGTTAGATTTCGCAAGATAAATACAGAATTAATCAATGATGGTACTCCGATAGGTCTTACACTAAATTCAAGTCATTAGATATGCCAAAATTTCACTGTCAGATATGTGAATGAAAAATAATAGAGATTACTTTTTTGAAAATGGATTGGCGACAGGGAGCAGCAGACGTTAAGACAAAGTCTGAAGAAATAATAGACTCGCGATCTGATATGCAAATGAGGTAAAATTTGGAAATGAGGTTCATTGTACATGGAGGATGACAACATTGTAATATACTTACACACGTATTTAAATGCCATGTGAGTTTCTTACCCTTTGTAATTTATAAACGTAACTTTTGCATTGGTTGAAGTGATTTGTTTATATATTTGAGCGGATGGCGATGAAAAAATCGTCTCAATCTGTTAAAAACTTGGCTTTACACAGTAGTCTTTGGTCTTACTGAAATATGATTTTTTTTTTTTTGCAAAATATTCACGGAGCATCGTCTGACGTGCTTTTGAAATAAGATGAAAAACAATTCAAGTATGTTTTGATAATGTATTTTGTTAATTTGTTGCTTTCCAGTGTCAGATATACATTTTATGTCGGATTTTGTCCTCTCTGATGACTTTGAATCACTTGCCCCTAGTCTGTATTCAGACCCTTTCTTTTGTTCAGATCACTCCTGAGGCTATTCAAATTTTGTGTGTCCCCTTCCCAAAACATAAGAGATAATAAACAGATTTTTTCCAGGATGATAAAAGTGAAAATACGGTAATTGTTAGAAAAAGATGTTCATTTAAGAAAATATTCATTTAAAAAAAAATTATTTTGTACACAGTCTTGCTGCATCACTGTTAGTTCGAAACCCATCCCAGTTGTGCTGTAGACATCTCACTTGCGAGGAAGCTGGCTTGCAGGAGGCCGGTGACTTTATCCAGGTACCCTACGCTATATAAATCTGGTATATAATAATAATAATAATAATAATAATAATACCCACTTGTGTCAGTGTAGACTTAGAAAAGAAACAAATACCATGCTTGTGGTCAGTGCAGTGTTCTTAGTTTCTTACTAAAATGAAAGCTACCGTTTACTGATACAGCTTGCTGCCGGCAAGTGGTTCTGCCTTGGCGACCAATGCAGACCAAGATCAGCCTGCACGTCCGTGCAGTCTGATCATGGTCTGCATTGTTCGCTATTCGATCAGTAAATTTTCAGTGAATACCCCTTTGAATAATAAGCGGTACTGCCCAAATTGAATGACGGACCAGTTCATTTTAGAAATTTAGTAGGGTCAAGGTTAAATATACAGATTAATTGTCATTCTCCATAATTTGGCTTATCTGTCGAATAGCTCATTCAGTAACTATTTTTCCTCATCGAGAGTAAATAAATAAAAGAGATGTTGCACATGGAAACGAATTAAAATGTGATTAATCTGTTTAATATCCTGTGTTATTAAATCACCTGGATATTGATAATAACATGCGTTTCCTCGATTATCCAAAGAGAATCAAATGCATTAGTGCTCTACAATTTCCTTACAGCGATGAGTGATAAAAGGCCTTGTAAGTTCGTCTTGTGTTGTTGCAGATTAAAATTTCTTTTCTTTTTTAGTATTTTCAAAAGGTTACCTATCACACATACAAGAACAAGTTTCTTATATTTGGTCAACATACGTGTAGTAGTTATGTAATATTAAGTAAAAAGGTTGGTCATCATCACATATTTAGTCAAACGACGACGAATGTTGGATAATTGCTGTAGTCTACATTGTGTACAAGCCTGGAATATTTGCTTTAGTTTTACCTATGTGCAGTATTTACTTCAGTTTACCTACACAAGATAATTACTTCAGATAACTACCTCAGTTGACATATACGGGATAGTTGCCTCAGTTTACCTATATAGGATCATTGCTTCAGTTTACCTATACGGGATAATTACTTCAGGTTTCCAATATGGGATAATTGCTTCGGGCTACCTTAACGGGATAATTACTTCAGGTTACCTATATAGGATCATTGATTTAGTTTACCTTTACGGGATAATTGCTTCAGTTTACCTATACGGGATAATTGCTTCAGTTTACCTCCTATATGGGATAATTGCTTCAGTTTACCTGTATGACGTAATTGCTTCTGGGTACCTATATGGCATAATTGCTTTAGGTTACCTGTATAGATATTCACTTCTGGTTACCTATATAGGATCATTGATTCAATTTACCTTTATGGGATAATTGCTTCAGTTTACCACCTATTTGGGATAATTGCTTCAGTTTACCTGTATAGCATAATTGCTTCTGGGTACCTATATGGCATAATTGCTTCAGGTTGCCTATATAGGTATTCACTTCTGGTTACCTATATAGGATCATTGATTCAATTTACCTTTATAGGTAATTGCTTCAGTTTACCACCTATATGGGATAATTGCTTCACTTTACCTGTATAGCATAATTGCTTCTGGATACCTATATGGCATAATTGCTTCAGGTTGCCTATATAGATAATCACTTCTGGTTACCTATATAGGAATTGTGTTATTTTTTTGTATTGATTCAGTTTAACTTTACGGGATAATTGCTTCAGTTTACCTCCTATATGGGATAATTGTTTCAGCTTGTACCTATATAGGATAATTGCTTTAGGTTACCTATATGGGATGATAACTTCTGGTTACCTATACAGGATCATTGATTCAGTTTACCTTTACGGGATAATTGCTTCAGTTCACCTCCTAATGGGATAATTGCTTCAGTTTACCTGTATGGCATAATTACTTCTGGGTACCTATATGGCATAATTGCTTTAGGTTATCTATATAGATAATTACTTCTGGTTACCTACATAGGTTAATTGCTTCTGGTTACCTATATAGGATCATTGATTCAGTTTACTTTTACGGGATAATTGCTTCAGTTTACCGCCTATATGGGATAATTGTTTCAGCTTTTACCTATATAGGATAATTGCTTTAGGTTACCTATATGGGATGATAACTTCTGGTTACCTATATAGGATCATTGACACAGTTTACCTTTATGGGATAATTGCTTCAGTTTACCACCTATATGGGATAATTGCTTAGCATAATTGCTTCTGGGTACATATATGGCATAATTGCTTCAGGTTACCTATATAGAAAATTACTTCTGGTTACCTATATAGGTTAATTGCTTCAGGTTACCTATATAGGATCACTGATTCAGTTTACCTATACGGGATAATTGCTTCAGTTTACCTATACGGGATAATTGCTTCGAGTACCTATACGGGATAATTGATTCAGTTTACCTTTACGCGATAATTGCTTTGAGTACCTATACGGGATAATTGCTTCAGTTGACCTCCTATATGGGTTAATTGTTTCAGTTTGCACCTATATAGGATAATCGCTTTAGGTTAACTATATGGGATGATAACTTCTGGTTACCTACTGAGGTTAATTACTTCATGTTACCTTTATAGGATAATTACTTCCGGTAATCTATACTGGAAAATGCTTCATGTAACCTTTCTTGGATATTTTATAAGGTTATCCGTTTAGAAAAATGGTTTTAATAACTTATTACATGTCTGGGATAATTGCTTTAGTCAATGAATCTTTGAGCTTACGACAGATGTTGTGAAGCATTTGTTAACCATATATACACTTGAATGAATTTTGCAACGTCATACAATTTCGATTATCTGAAGATCTAGCAAGTTTTCAGCATTTTACATAAGCTATTTAAAATGTATCTAAAAGGTAATTCTTATGCAATTTTCCTAATACATTTTCAGTTAATTTTGTTAACGATCGTAAACAGACAATCAATGTCCATTGTCCTTCTTTCCAGCCACTGTGAAATCAGTTTTTTTGCAAAGTTGATTGTTTCAAACGACTTGTTTTTCTATAACCGTTTGACCAGTGTTATTCAGTTTACAAAAGAAGCAAAAATAAGTAAAATGATAAAATGAAGCGGGTTGTTTCAGAACGAGCAATTGAGAAAAGCACAGCTTTTATGTTTATAATTATTTTGTGTCATATTTCTCTACAAAACAGATGCATTTCAAATATTTGCAAAGTTTACAAATTTACAATAACAGTAGAACATTCGGTTTACCCTAGACAAAACAGAATTTCAGGATTATAACAAAATTAGATAAAAAGAAATGAAACTTGAAGAAATTCCATGTTCTCTACGAAATCGAAGGTGGAAAGTCGAAGTATATTTTATGAAATAAAAGGCAAAATACTTATTCCAAAACACAGCAGCCTTTTCTAGAAAACTCCTTTTTGCTTTTAAGAACATGTAACATATTCTGCCATCATATAAAATGATGCAAAGACCTCTAAAATGAGCAACCTGGGCCGGAGAACGATTACGTGTTTAATGAAGAGATCTGATACATATATGCACAATTTATCCGAGGTAATTTTCTACTATTAGTCTGGGGCTTTTTCCCTTTTGCGGAGTTATATAGTCTGGCTGTGATTATGTCTTGAAAAGAAAGGAGAATTTGAATAGCTTCAGGAGTTTTCTCCCATGAACAGAATGAGGGCTTAACCCTTATCATGCTGGACACGATTGATTCTACCTTTGCGACCAGTGTAGATCATGATCAGCCTGCACATCCGTGCAGTCTGATCAAGATCTGCACTGTTCGCTATTCAGTCAGTTTCTTTTTGGTAAGCGCCCATTTTTACAGTTAATGGTACTGTCTAATTTGAAAGATGGACAAGTTCATTTTAGAATTATCAGTATAGGGGTTAATACAGACTAAGAAATGTATCGTCTCAGTTCGGGTTTAAAGTAATATCGAGCACAATTTCGTCTACTATAATGCGACTTCCCAGCTGGGCGGCGAGGATGGTTGGGGAGGAGAGGATCGAAGCTAATACCTTCTTTCACGGACTTTCATCTAACTTAAAGCGGTGACGGGCAAATGATTTATGTATTTAAACCCCAACTTTACAAAAAAAAAATAAATAAACAAAACAAAAGAAAACAACAGAAAACTCATCTTTGTTTTTTATTAGCTCACCTGTCACGAAGTGCGTCCGTCTGTCCGTCAACTTTTGCTTGTGACCACTCTAGAGGTCACATTTTTTATGGGATCTTTATGAAAGTTGGTCAGAATGTTTATCTTGATGATATCTAGGTCAAGTTTGAAACTGGATTACATGCGATCCGAAACTAGGTCAGTAGGTCTAAAAATAGAAAAATCTTGTGACCTCTCTAGAGGCCATACTTTTCAATGGATCTTCATGAAAATTGGTCAGAATGTTTACCTTGATGATATCTAAGTCAAGTTTGAAACTAAATTACGTGCCATCAAAAACTAGGTCAGTAGGTCAAATAATAAAAACACCTTGTGACCTCTCTACATGGGATCTGTATGAAAGTTGGTCTGAACGTTTATCTTTATGATATCTAGGTCAGGTTTGAAACTGGGTAAACTGTGGTCAAAAACTAGGTCAGTAGGTCTAAAAATAGAAAAACCTTTTGACCTCTCCAGAGGCCATATTTTTCAATGGATCTTTATGAAAATTGGTCTGAATGTTCAACTTGATGATATCTAGATCAAATTTGAAACTGAGTTATGTGCGATCAAAAACTAGGTCAGTAGGTCTAAAAATAGAAAAACATTGTGACCTCTCTAGAGGCCATATTTTTCATGAGATCTTCATGAAAATTGGTGAGAATGTTCATCTTGATGATATCTAGGTCGAGTTCAAAACTGGATTACGTGCCTTTAAAAACTAGGTCATGAGGTCAAATAATAGAAAAACCTTGTGACCTCTCTAGAGGCCATATTTGGAAATGGATCTTCATGAAAATTGGTCAGAATTTTTATCTTGATGATATCTAGGTCAAGTTCAAATCTGGGTCACATGAGCTCAAAAACTAGGTCACTATGTCAAATAATAAAAAAATTACGTCATACTCAGTTCAAAACTGGGTCATGTGGGGACAGGTGAGCGATTCAGGACCATCATGGTCCTCTTGTTATGATTTCGCTAGTGACGTTACGCGTATTATGTACATTTAAAAGTGTGTGCACGATTCCAAATTACGGATATACCCAGGTATTAACTAAACCACTATTATTTTGTATAAAATACCAAGAATATTTATGTTTAGTTTTGATGAAAGATAAAACTTATTTCTTCCCATGGAAATTATTATATATGTTGCTCTTCCTATGAAATAATACCCGGCCTTCCATCGTAACAAACTAATTTTTCTCACTTATTTAGAGCAGAAAAAAAATCCATACCTCATGTTTTTATTTCGATGTAAATGAGATGTGGAACCAAAATTTGTAGTCCTGTTTGGCGCCATATAACCTATACTGTGTTGGTGCACCGTAAAACCCAAATAAATAAATAAATAAATTAGAACAGAAAAATGGACAAAAATCGTCACCAAGTTTTCTCTTACTAAAAGTCGGGTGTCTTGCCTTTAAGAATCGCTTAAAAAACGTGCGCAGTTTCTTAATGTTCAAAAAATGACTGCTTTTCCTCAGAGAATTGTCATTATTTGATAAAACAGAACCGTGTCATACCAGTGTGCACTGGTTCCGTAGCCAGCATCTTTAGGCATATTTGAAAGTTTGTCTGACCTCGATGGAATTGTAATATCCCTGTAGTAAAACTTAATGAAATCAGTTTTTTTGCAAAGTTGATTAACTCGCAATTCAATACTGACAAATTTGTGTGGGTACTAATGATTTATCATAGCTTGAACCTAATAAAATGTGACATGAAAGTGTCATTGAAACACCCGCCCATTTGAAGGTATGATCCGTAAATGCAGTTTATTATAAAACGGAAGCTTCATTAAATAAAGTTTGATTCAGTAAATTTATAGAGTAACTTGTTGAAGAATTTTAAAATTGACGAGTAAAAATGTTACTGACGTAAATACCTTGATTTCAAATGTAATCGTTAACTTTTTGAACTTCCCTTTTAGTTCCAACATATACAAGCATGTTGTACACGCATCTTCATCTGAAAGTAATATTTGAGTGCAGTCACTATTGTTATCAAAATCTGTCATTAATGATTATGCATGAGTGGTCGTTATTTTTTTTAATCAATCAATAGAATATTAAAACGGTATCATAAATCTTTAGAGATATAAAAGCAGTGATTGGTTTCTATTTTCTCACATTGTGTAGTTATAAACAGTAGAAATAAAATAAATCTTTCAATCGTTTTTCTCTGGTAGTGTGCACGTGTTTCTTACGTGATGTAATTTTGATATTACGAATTTCAAAACTGAATTTAATATAATGTCCTTTTGCTATAAACCAAATAAAGTGAACAGTTAATGTGACGGTATATACCGTTTTCACCACGTAGTGCTCTAGATTAGTATGTACATAATATCATTGTTGTCAAATATATCTAAGATAATTCGCCTCTTGCTTAAACAGTATGCATTCAGGAATTAATTGCTTAAGCCCAAACTTGAGTTTTGTTAGTCCTGTGAACGAAACCTGTTACTTACCTATGAACTTTCATACGGGAACCAGACCGAATGATCTTGTGATAGAAGCAGGAAAACATGATTCTGTAAATACGAAAAGTAGAAATACACTTTTATTTTAATTTGGTATATTCTGCAACTTATTCTGGTTGATTATGATTCCTCAGTTTATAAAGAGGCCGGTCAATTGCAGCTTCTATCTAAAATGGCTAAAATTAATGACAAGGCTGGATTTACATAATACTGTCAAAACCAGCGAAGACACTTGACTATTGAAACAGTTCCTTGCATCAGCCATAGAGACATTTAAAAAACTGTACATTACTCATATATGTTAATGAAAAATGTTTGCGATAAATCCATGAAAAACTCTGTTGCTAAATTGCATTGAATAAAACATTTGTTTGTAGATAATGAATTTCTTGAACACTATGTAATAAGTAGAAAAATATTTCTTGAACACATGCAATAAGTAAAAAAATAATTTCTTGAACACTATGCAACAAGTAGAAAAATAATTTTTAAGTATATTTTTTAAATAAATAGATCACATATTTGTCAAACATATATGTACAGGATTTAAGGGATTTTTGTGTTTGCAAGTATTAACCTTGGCATTAAATAGACTGCCCAAGATTTGTTTCTTGGAAAAGACACCAACTTTCTTTTCAAAATATGTTTTCAAGCATATTATATGTCTAACATACTTACCCATTCAGTGTCACTAGGGAAAACTTATGTTATTTGAATTCAGCTATATTTTGTAAGACTGGCATCTTGATATCAAAATTCTCTTTGCAAATAATAGAGTGTCTTTAAATGTACATGTATTGTTGCATTGTCTAATTTCTGAGAAATAGGTACAAAAATGAAAAAAAAATGGAACCGAAGTTGGATGTTTTATTCACAATCAAAGTACTTATGTAAGGGGCGTAAAGATTTTTTTCCTATTGTTCCTATTGGAAAATAAACAAGCATACCTGAACGTAAAATAGTGAGACGTGTAAAGTTCACAAGTTTCAAACTGAACTCGTTCTTTCTGAGGCTCAGAACTTGGAACTCGGAGTCATCCATATGCATGTTGGTCTGGACAGCGCTGATGTTGTTCCTGACCAATGTCATGATGCCTCCTTTTCGTCTGCCAATTCTGTCACAGCGGAAATACTGGAATCCTCTGACTTTGAAAGATTTCTCTGGCTGTAGGTGAGTTTCCTGAATGCAACAGACATTGATGTCTTTCTCATGGAGGATATGCTCAAGTTCAGCTTTCTTGTTGGAGACAATAAAATATGGTTAAATCAACCGACCTCAATTTAACTTATTACAAAGTTGAATAGTATGTATAGACCTTTTCGTATGTATAGACCTTTCCAGTGATCTATGTTATCTCAATAAAAATGCTGCTGTTTCCCTAACCGGAATGAACTGCCTTCAAATCTTTAATAAATAAAGTTGCTCATCCTCGGTAGAAAGTCTCTCCTGCTTTTTTCTGAATAATTTGAGATAATAATGTATGCGAATATATTCTAAGTAAAAATGGTTTATAAAGCAGAATAATTTTACAAAATAAATATAATGGTTTGAGGGTAGAAAACGATACATACAACATGAACATTTAGCATTAAAAAGTCATTGGGCAAATATACTAGTGATGAGGTTGTCTATATTACCGGGTCAATGCGAACACAAATATTCATTGGCAATTTTTGTAATTATAAATACTGTTTAAAAAATATTCTCACTTGACTGGAAAAAATGCTCAGCTTTTGCATTCCTACTGACACTTGAAGCGGTGCTGTAAACATTACACCTCGTGAAAAATAAAAAATAAATCATTATTGGATTGGGCAGTACAAGGAAAGATTCGAATTGAGCGTTCATAATAGACCTGTCGTGCAAATTGAATACTGTGCCTGCTTGTTTGATATGGCCGTAGTTTTTCGTACTTAGCCTTGGTTAACACAAACCAGTTTCAATTCATTTGTTGCTTTTTCTCTGCAAAGTGGACCTAAAACTGATTTTTTTTTCACTCTAACTTAAAGACTGCAAGTCACGTTGAACTCCTACACGGAAATAGATTCAACAATTAAGCTCAGGCCTCTTCAGTATTCAAGAAACGTACAAGCAATTCTCTGCAGAGACTTTGATTAAAATGCAAGCTTCTGTTGATACGCATGCATGCTGAAACATGTACATGCGCGTTCTTCATGAAAAAATCTAGAGTGAGAAAAAAACTTAGCTTTTCAAAACAGACTCGCTTGTTTTTGAAATCAGACCCAAAGTCCTGACATCATATGTGGAAAAAAATGATAATTTCTCCGCATGTTCGAAGAGATCAAAGACACCCTGCTGCTCGCCTTTTTGTGGGTTTCCGTTCATATGAAAGAAACACATTAAGTTCGCTTACACAAGCGGAAAGGATGAATGAAAATGTTTATATGCACCCTTGGTATTTTAATTTTTTAAAAATGCGTTTATATAGAGTTTAAAATATTAAATTTGTCTTACCATGGCTGAGCGATAACGTCAAAGGTAGATGTGTATGTTCAAAAATAAGTCCAGGGCATATATGATTATGTTAAGTATAGGGACATACATGATTTTTTTTCAATCGAGAACCGTTATCATATTTCCTTTAATTGTCGTCTGGTGATGTGGGTTCGAATTCATACGGTCAACTGCTACAGTGGAGCTGAATTTATAATAAAAAAGTTATCTTAATCTACTAGTAATTTGGGGGGAGGGGGGGGGGGGGGGGACTACAGTAAAGGTGCAGTGATTCAGGGAGTTTTATTTGATAATTAGTTACAAAACATTTCATAAAATACGTGTATGTGGAAGAACTTCATAATGCGTACAATGCATTAATCACGAAGTCAGAAAATCTGAAAATCTACCTTAGCGGTCACTTGCCTTCAGACTCAAGTAAGCTATATCCAAAATTAACTTTTTAATTTAATTACAATCTTTCTTAAGCAGTCACCTGCCTAAAGCATTAAAATTGTGCCGCTTCCTCAACTTGTTTCGCAGTACTTTATATCATACAGTGTTAAACTGAATAAATGTTTATATGCCATTGCTGGCTTTAAAATGTACACCAAGACGCAAGTCTCTGAAAGGAATTAAAATATAATAAATTTATAACCAATACAAACAAATATTTCTGCTAGGAGCTCGATTATATTGGCCAGTAGATAGGGA
The DNA here is from genome assembly GCF_021730395.1 of Mercenaria mercenaria. Lineage (NCBI taxonomy): Eukaryota > Metazoa > Mollusca > Bivalvia > Venerida > Veneridae > Mercenaria > Mercenaria mercenaria. Next base: position 42,676,235 of record NC_069370.1, read on the forward strand.
CCACCAGCGAATCATCATTTTATAACATGAATTATCATTTAAATGGTTTCTCATCAAATAAATAAATAAATAAATAAATAAATACTATATCATATATTTGTCTCTTATTTCATTGGTATATTTAAATGTAACGATAGGTTATTTGATATATCATAATAATTTCTCTCTTTTACTTAAACGGATCTAACGACAGAAAAGTATTAATGTATAAGTCATTGGAGATTCCTGTCAAACTTCAGTGAAAACATGGATATATAAATAATTTCTTACAAAAACATATAATATATATTACTCCCTTTTTTAATGTGCAAAAGAAATCTATAAATCTAATAGAACTTTTTTCATCATAAACAACATTTCGTCATGACTTTATGCAGAGGAAGTGGTAAGAATTTGGATAAAACCAATTCAGCTACTAGTAATTTAATATCTTGATTGTGCGACCATGATGTTCAACAAAGTTCAAATTTTAAGGATTTACCGGGTTTTCATCACTTTGTTATTCAGCTGAAATATTGTATTATAAGAACTCAATCTAAAACATATGCATTGATACGGCCCTTTGATCTATCCGCAAAAGTAACATTATGATACTCCATCCCCCATCCCCAACCCCACTTCTTCTAGAGGAAAATGTCGGGACCGTAATCATATTTTCCACTTAATTACCAGCAATTCATCCAGTATGACATATAAACTGATGAAATACACCTTGAATCAAAATGTATGTAACTACTTAGATGGACTACATATATTGACTTATAACTATACATGCTAATTGGGCGAAAAAATCCCGAGGAGAATGCATTAGTTACCGTCCATTAAATGATTTACGATACCCACTGATATATATCCCAGAAAATATACAAACACGTGCCGTATATGAAAAGATAATATAACGATACTTCCAACAACTTTACTATTGAGCCAGCTATTCAGCGATGGGGTTAAAACATCTTGAATCATTTGCAAGTAAATTTCAGTGCTTGGGTCGACTATCAAAGACAAAACCATGAGATTGGTGTCCTGGGTAGATGTTTCTATACGTCGATTCCGTACCAGTTCTATTCCCCCCATCCCCCGGCCCAATCAAAGTAATTTGTTTTCTTTCCCTTTATAAATATCAGAATTCAGCCTACTGTCTTCAAGTATTATTTTCCTTGGATGGGGATCAAAAAATTCTGAAAATACTGAACTCTAGATTGAATCTTGTGCTCTGCCTCTACATGGACAACCAGACAAACAAAGATATAAGATGCAGATAAACTGCACCAAGATTCATTTTGCTTCTGACATGGCATTCATTCTTAGTTAAGGGTCCGTTTAAATAAAACTGTGATCACGTTTTAAAAAGCTTTAATGACTATTTTTCATATTTTTAACAATGCGAAATATGACAGATCAATCTTCCCCCCCCCCCTCCCCCCCCCCCCCCCCCCCCCCCCCCCCCCCCCCCCCCCCCCCCCCCCCCCCCCCCCCCCACACACACACACATCCACTCCCTGTTCGTGATTGTTTTTAGTAATTTAGTAATCTGAAAAGTAAATATAAATAAGATTGCTTTTTGGCATTATCAAGATAACTTAGACTGACTCGCTCACACAGCTTGGACAACATGAATGAATTTGTCTTAAAGTTAGAATACTGTTCCAAAGCTGTGGTCTTCATTTCTATATAACCTATGTACATGAAATTCGGTGGCATATTCTGTACTTTTAATTAATGAGGTCAATATGAGAAATTATCTGCCGACCGATTACGCAGTCTGGGGTTGGTATAAAACTTGTCAAGTAATAAGGAAAATAGAGATATTTTATCCGTGTGTACGGTATCCAAAAGTGATTGGTAGTGTCACATTGTTCTGACGTCACTACGTAATGTTGTCATATCTCTTTCTGGCACTGCGTCAGTTTATATCGTTGGTGACGTATTTGTGTTTAGACCAAAGGAAATATCAATCAGTATTGATTTGATTAATAATAATTTGATCTTTGACGAATATCATGGAATATTTTTCATTTTAAACTATAAAGCTTTATGAAATTTCATTCTTTTTACCTCTCATGATTTATTTTATATTTTGAAAACTATTATTTCTCTATTTCTCACAGTAAAGGTTAATATATATAGCTAAACACAGTAAGAAAGTGTTCTGCAGTTACGTGCCAATTAAAGTTTACACAAGAGATTTTTCCCAACAGACTTACATACATTTCCAACTTTTATAAAAACATTCATATCTAAGAATATTGTCATTTCTATTCCTGGAAATTACATTCTGTTAATAACTTATATATAGTACTACAAAATAACACAAACTTGAAATGTATAAATACGTCTTTGTATCAAAGTATGGTAAATTTTCACACTTTCTTTTGGTTTTACTAACAAAACTTGACGTCATTTGTGTGTTGTTTCTTCTTTACGAACATGCTGTAATACAATTAGGTGTAAGCGCTTTAACTTAATATACGTAGAAAGGAACATGTATTATCTTTATCTTTCTAAATAATAGTTTATATTTACAGTTTTTTCTACTCAATATAATTATTTTCCTGCAAATGATGTGCTTAGCAAAACATCATGTTTAAGATATTCAAAAGTAGATTCTTAAGTTACGCTTGTATTGTATTTATTGCTCGCTAAAGTTCATAATCTTGCTTTTAAAAGATGGACATTTGACATGGTAAATAATTGCCATGGCATTTTTTTGCCATGGCAGAACCTTTCCGTGACAAAATTGCCATAGTAGTATCTTGCAAAAAATGAGCTACTGATATAAAACATCATTGTTCCACCTATACATACGTTCGGAACTAGTATTTAAGAAAATACAATTATAATACCCGTTTCTTAAGAAAATTAAAATATAATTTGCCATGACAAAATGATTAATTTGTCGCAAAATTTGCCATGTCAAAAGACCGCTCTGCCATGGCAAGTTCGGTTTTTCCACGGCAAATGCAATCTTTTCGTACTTCTTTACAAAACTAGTAATGATATCTAATTTAAACATACTAACTTTAAAATAGATTAGTAATTGTGATAATTTAAGACAGCTTTCAGTATAAGTATAGACTGAAT